>NW_021144767.1:9278236-9578236 GCF_900634625.1 Parambassis ranga
ACCTTTATTTATAAAGCGCCTTACTACAACTGGAGATTGCCCAAAGCTCTTTATACATGAAACAAAATAAAAAAAAATTAGAACGAGAGAAATAATAAAAACAATAAAAACGATAAAAGAATACCATAAGACACGGCGATGTCTTAAAAGCCTCTCTCAACAGCTGGGTCTCAAGTTTGCCTTAAACAGTGGCAGGTCTGTGCATAGCTCAAAGGGAAGGCTATTCCACACTTTAGGACCTGACACCGCAAAAGGCCCTGGTCAGTTGGTGAATGTTTAAAATCTCAGACACACAAGTGCCAAAACATTAAAAACAGCAGAAGTTTCAAATCGATTCTGAACTTCACAGGGAGCCAGTGGAAAGAGTAGAGGACAGGTGTGACGTGATCATGCTTATGACTGTGAGCATGCAGGCAGCAGCGTTCTGTACTAGCTGTAAGTGATCCGACGCTTGGTTAACTCCAACATAGAGTGCGTTACAATAGTCAGGACGGGAGCTAACAAAAGCATAAATGGTTTCTCCTGATCTCTCTGACTCAGGAAGGGCTTGACTTAGGCGAGGAGGCGAAGCTGAAAAAAGCTAGCCCTAACCACAGAATCGATTTGTTTCTCAAATTTTCTTGAAGACGTTTCGCTGCTCCTCCAAGCAGCTTCATCAGTTCTAACTGTTGGTGGGAAACATGGTTTATATGTGGTTGCAGACCTCAGTGGGTGGGTCTGGGTGAAACTTAAAAAACAATAGCACTAAATGTTTCCATACTTACCTGTGATGATCTGGCTGACTGGGCCAGGTGTGTCTAACGACTATGAAACTGCCGGAGGTGGACTGGTTGACAGCCCTTTGTCCTCAAAGGAGTGTCCTCTGTCTCTGAGGTGGAGGTGAACAGCTGAGTCTTGTCCTGAGGAGGTGGCTCTCCTGTGCTGAGCCATTCTTCTGTGGAGTGGTTGTTTAGTTTCTCCAATGTACAGATCAGAGCATTCCTCACTGCACTGGACTGCATATATCACATGCTGTGTTTCTCCCTGGGAGTTGTCATGGGTTTGAAATGGACCGGGATGTCATGGTTATTGAAGATCCTGTGGAGTTTCTCTGATACTCCTGACACATATGGAATGGAGATGTTCCTTCTTGTTTTTGTGGCTTTGGTAAGTGCCCACTTGGGGTAGCCACAGGTGGGCAACATACAACGTGCTAGAGCAGACTGTCAAACTGATGAACTCCAAAACGGCCATTAAATGGCACCAAAACATCCCATAACTGTGGCGGAGCAACGAAGCGGCACATACCACTAAAACACCCAGCGCTGACACATCGGTCCAAACGCCATGTGAGTGGTACATATAGTGCTTCAGCAGATTGTCTAAGCGATAAAGTCCAAAACGGGCACTAAATGCCATCAAAACAGCCTCCAGCAAAATGGCATGTTGCTTAAAAACAGAGGCACGTGAGCCACAGATCGCCACATACCACTAAAACAGTCAGACATGGCACCAAAACAGCCAGACATGGCACTTTGAGATCGGTACATACTACTTCAGCAAGCGAGGCATGCCAAATGCCTGCACAGGGTAATTAATGGGATCCTGTGTCATCCACCTGCTCCTTTTTTTCACCCTAAACCAGGCTTGATGTCACACTCTTCACCTTGTACTGCCTCCTTCACCTCCACACACACACTTGTTTTTCCCTTTTCATCTATGTGTTGTCAATGTTGACTCATTGCTGGTTAGAGATGACAGAAATAGTACACTTGATGACTCACTAGAGGTCTTTTCAGACACCAGGTGCTGCTGCCACCAAGCGTTTGTAACTATATGAAAAAAATGGCCTGAACTCTGATCTTATCAGCTGCCATTTGATGTGGAGGCACAGGCAGGTACACAGGGTCTATGACCACATATGCTGTAAGATCATCTCATGTCACTGTGACACAGAGCTCCCTCCCTGATTCAGAGGTGGATGACCATTTTCTTTCATGATATGATGCTTAAACATTCAATGTATTACCGTCAGGCACAAAGAATATGATGAATGCCTGTCAAAACAACACTTGTGTCCACCTCCTGGCAACAAGAGTGATTACATTAATACCAGTGATGAATGGAGATTGTTCTGGGTTTACCAGGAACTTTACAGAGCTAGTACTGTCCCTGTCTATCTAGAGCATCTTTGCCAGGTTTTCCCCATCAGAAGCTCGACCATACTCCTTGTCACTCCATGCTGCTGTACTTTATACTAATTTACTGTTGTTCCCCACTTCAGCTTTGCCTCTTGGAATGCCAGGATAGGTATTTCACCACATTTAAAGATCCAGTATAGTGTGAAATGCAGCATTGCTTGCTGTTAAAAGGCTCTATCAGCATAGTGTAAACTTTTATCTAGGTTTCTGGGTAAGACCATTGATCATGTTTTCTGAAACCCAGAAAATATGTTATTGTGTGGAGGTATCCAGGGGAGTTAGGATAACCAAAAGCGATGTGTTATCTTCATCATTTTATACGTTTAATGAGTTGGTTGGATTCTTGGTTTTAGAGCATCCCCCTATATTGTGTTCTGTTCTTTTCAGACTGCCTGTAAACAGTTAGAAGGTGGAATTTCTCTTTTTAAATGAATGGAGTAGCAAACGGTAACAAGTGAAACATCCTCATTAAGAGAGATACTTTACTGACACAGAACATCATGGCCAGATATTTACAGTACAATTGGAGGCAAGGCAAGCTTTATTTATATAGCACCATTCATACACAAGGCAATTCAGAGTGCTTTACATAAGATAAAATCACAGAATAAAACATTTTAAAACACTCAATTAAGAAGGAAATTAAAATCATAAAAAGAATAAAATCATAACATCAAATGTTGTGACAGAGCTTGGTAGCAGGTGTAGCAGCAGCATGTCCACAGTTCCACAGTATACGGTTACATGGCTGAGAGAGGCAGATGACAGATGTTCTCCTGATTATTTTCCCCATCTTCAACAGGATTCCCTCCTTTCGTTGTCACGCTGTCAGCGAAGCTTTCCATGTAGGTAGAGTGCCGCTGCACCGGCTAAAGCAAATATAACAGCAAAACGCTTCCACGCTTTGGTCGCAGCGCTGTATTGTTTTCGTAAAGTGTCATAGTCTGCCATGCTCAGAAAGTACTTAGATCCATCAGAAGGGGGTCTAAGATTCAGGGTGCCATCTGGGTCCAGCGTCAGCTGGCCTACACCAGTAACACGTGTGCCCACCTGAAAAAAGGTGCATATTTTCATAATGTATTGTTACTATGTAAATTATTAGTGATAAGCAACAGACATTTTGTTGTGAATTAACTATTAAAATAACGAGCATTGGTAACTGACTCTAAGCATTTCCTCGGTCTCCAGTCGACTGTAGGACTTCACCCCGCTGAAATACCATCCAAGAACACTGAATCCATGGCTGACCTGGAGAAACCTCTTGTACAACATCTCCATGTTCAGTCCAGAGGCCTTCAGTGGACAATGGACTTGGACTGCAGTCCCATCCGAACCCCTTAATACGAAGGGCACCGATGTCACTTGTTGATGACTCTTGAAAAGAGCAGAGTAAAGGCTGCTCAATCCCAGCCTGGGCTCTGTGACTTCCACTTTGTGCACCACACCAACAATGTCTTCATGACACTGACTCCTCAGTGGCTCGCCTACAGGCTCCACAACACCTACAATATATACACAAACATACAGTATGAAGTGGAAATACATAATCATCACTTGTTTGTATTGATCCAGTTCTGGTTACCTTCAACAACAGCATACTGCAGACGTGCTCCTGGTGTAACCTCCAAAGTGTCTTTAAGGTTTCCATCTATGTTGATGTGGGAGGCATTCTGAATATGACACACACATAGTCAGATGGCACATGGAGGTTTTACAAACTTGCACATTACACTGCATGACCATCACCAACAACATGTTAAAGGGCTGCAAAGGATTTTAGTTAAACAAGTAGGAGAGCTTTTCTCAAGCATTTTTGCATGGTGTACTTCTTTGTCAGAGACTAGTGAGCTGTCAGCATGCACTGAATGCAACAGTCCCTCTGTAAGTATTAGCAGTCAGAACCGCAATTCACTTTGCAGACTACTGCTATATAATGTTAATGAAATACATTCTTACTCACATCAAGCTCATCTGCTGTCTTCTTCTTCTTTCTATACATATAGCAAAGGCCTGAAACAGCCAAGCCGGCCCCAAGACACAGTGCCTCTGTCAGTGAAAAACCGAGACAGAATTTCGCCATTTCCTCTGGATGCCCTGTCACGGTCCTAAGAGCAATCCTGCACAAACATAAAACATGTAAGAGACTGTGAGATGCATCTTCCTGCATCTTAGCCATGTACTCAACTCCGAACCAACAGCAGGTGGAAATTAAAGCTGCAAGCAGCATTGCGGGCCCTCGCGCACCTTGCGACCCGCAGGGCCATTGCAGTTTCCTGTCCTATGCTCTTCTCTCCTCTCATTTCCAGAGACGTAGAACAAAAACATGTTTAAAAGAGAAATTTCCTGCTGGGAGGTGGCGCTATGACCGTGTCATCATATTAGCATATATCTGTTCAGACTCGGGTCCATAGCAGTACTGTAAGATTTTGTCCACATTGCATGAAGTATGTTGGAGGTATGGCAGAAAATACTGTGTTTCTTTGTATTGGCAAATGGTCAACTTTGAGGCCACGCCCCCGCCACACCGTAACTCTTTTGTAAGAGTTTTGGAATGCGTCTGCTTTCCATGGTGTCCTGAGTGGACACAGTGAATTTCAGCCCAATTGGATGAAGTATGCGAGGCGTGAAAAGTTTTGTAGCAGGGTGACAAATAGGCAAAAAATGGCCACAAAAGTCAAAATGGCGGACTTCCTGTTGGGTAGTAATCCCTAAGGTTTCAATAGGGCTCTTGCACCATTCGGTGCTCGGGCCCTAACTATTACTGAGTGGTTACATGTTATTTCCTTAACAATCAGCCCTAAACTAAACTCACTTTAACAATAACTTGTAAACTTGGCCACACTTGTTGTTACTTGACACACTGTCTGTGTTAAAAGTCCAGTTAAATGAGAATCCGTATCCTGTCGGTCTACCCCAAAGTGGCATTTGGCCTGCCTCGCTTGATGAAGTGGCATGTGGCGATCTCAAAGTGCCATGTCTGACTGTGTTAGTGGCATGTGGCGATCTGTGGCTCACATGCCAGCTTCTGGGGATGTTTTGGTGCCATTTAATGCCTGTTTTGGACTTCATCAGTAGGACAGCCTGCTCTAGCACCATGTGTCACTCATATTATAATATATGAATGTATGGATCTTCCAGGGGTTCGTACAGCTCTGTGGCTCATATACCTGTTTTTAGCAGAATGCCACTGTCTGTGTCTGTCAGCGGAAGACAAGGAGCTGCACATAGCTAAACAGCAGCAGTATATATAGCGGCTTCCTCAAAGCTCCAAAGTCCCAGATGAGAGGAGAGATGGGCCCTGCCTCTCTGTATGAGGCGCTGTAGCCTAATGTGAAATGAGGCCTTCTGCCTCTTGATGAGGTTTGATATAGTACATGGACATGGGATAAAACGCTGCATTGGGGAGATGAAAACATAAACCAAAAGAATAACCCGGTGATGAACGTGCAAAGGTGTGCGCTATGGTTACGGTATGATGTGCTGCGTTATGTTACGACACGCTGCGGTCAACAAAAACTGTGGCCACCCAGCTTCTTCTCTCCTCCTAACACCTGTGACGGTGAGTGAGTGCCCCTTTAATAGAATCCGGTTGTCACCACCTACACCACGTGACGCAAATATTCCCCATCACCATGACAACCATACGACAAACAACAAATTACTCACTATATGTCTGCTCCAGTCTTCCTTCTAAGACTCTGACGACAGTCCGCTCGTCTCAACAGGTTTATTGGAAAGTGTGAAACTGAAAACAAACACATACAACGAATTACCAACAGTCAATATGCATTTATGAACTAAAACTGAATTCAGTATTATTAATACGTTGTATGTCTAAATATAAATGGTTGATGAGAGTTTGACTCCTGCAAGATTAAGTAAATTCAATACAAATGTTTTAGACGTGTGTGTTAAATGCAGGGCAGAGAATTGTTGCAGTTTGCACCAAGATGAAAGAATTTTGGACAGAAATTGTAGAAATAATGCAGGAAATCCTACAAATCAACATTGAACTAGAACTTACATGTTTTTATCTTAGGCATCCCTCCCAATAGATACAAGATAAAACACAGAGAGCAATTTGTTGATTTAAGTTTGTTACAAGCAACAAAGGTCCTACCAGCGGCTAGCGCCCTCTACAGTCGAAGACCACAACAGTCAAAGAAGCACTCGATCAAATGTAAAAAAATGTCAACACAAGCACAAAACCACACCATAAAGTCACAACAAAGTACTCACTATATGTCTGCTTCTGTCCTGTAACTACTGAACAACTACACAACAAAAAGCTGAGTGACACGTACCTTTGAACCGCTCTCTGTCTCCATGGTAACATGACGCTTTAGATGAGCAGCTGGGACTCTTAAATAACCACGTCATAGAATGCAGTGAGCATCTGTTTCTAAATAAATTATATAAATAAAGCTGCCTTTTTATAACAAAACAGCTGCACTGCCACCATCTATGGCTCCTACAGTATATATGACTGCTGTTAGCCGTTCCTGTCCTGATCCAGACTGTTGTCGGCAACACAGGGGAGAGCGTCTCCAGGGCAGCATTGCTTGCTGTTAAAAGGCTCTATCAGCATAGTGTAAACTTTTATCTAGGTTTCTGGGTAAGACCATTGATCATGTTTTCTGAAACCCAGAAAATATGTTATTGTGTGGAGGTATCCAGGGGAGTTAGGATAACCAAAAGCGATGTGTTATCTTCATCATTTTATACGTTTAATGAGTTGGTTGGATTCTTGGTTTTAGAGCATCCCCCTATATTGTGTTCTGTTCTTTTCAGACTGCCTGTAAACAGTTAGAAGGTGGAATTTCTCTTTTTAAATGAATGGAGTAGCAAACGGTAACAAGTGAAACATAGCTTCCGGCGCGGCCTCGCGGTAGCAGCCAGCCAGAGAAGCTCCGCACACCGCGGGTGTATTAAGTTGTTTTTCGTAATTTATTCCTACTCTACACACTCTACTTCGTACTAAATCGAAGTATAAGCGGTCAGGCACTGCAATAATGCGTCTTTTTCGGACTTTCTTCGTGGTCTTCGTCGCTTTTGGAGCACTTTTATCATGCCGCGTCTCGGCCGTGACGGAAACACGCCAGGGCTCCATTGTTTACACCAGGGATCAGCTGATGAGTCTCCAGCACAGCGGGATGTATGGCCAGCGACACGAAATCCCCAAAGAACTAAGAAGGAAACAACGCGGAAGCAGAGGGGGCAAAAGAAGACAGCTGAGGAAAAGAAGATACAAGCCGTATCTTCCTTCTATCGTCATGGGTAATGTTAGATCACTGGGTAAGATGGAAGAGTTAACATCTCGCACAAAGAGCGAGTGTGTGTTTCGTGAGGCGTCTGTAATGTGCTTTACAGAGACGTGGCTGCACGCAAACATACCGGACTCTACCGTGAGTTTAGCCGGCTTTCAGTTGGTACGGGCGGACAGGAACTGCACCGAGGCGGCAGGAAGAAAGGAGGGGGACTGGCGCTCTACGTGAACAACCGGTGGTGCAGCCCGGGACACGTTACGGTAAAGGAGCGTGTGTGCAGCCCGGACATTGAACTGCTAGCGGTGAGTCTACGTCCGTATTATTTGCCCAGAGAGTTCTCTCACGCCATTGTACTCGTTGTTTACATGCTCCCTCGGCTGAGGCGTCGCGGGCTACTGACGTCATCAGCTCTGTGACCGCGAGGCTTCAGACCCAGCACCCTAATGCCTTCATAGCGATTTCTGGCGATTTTAACCATGTTAATCTGAAATCAACTCTGCCCACTTTCAAGCAGTTTGTGGACTGTAAAACAAGAGAAAATAAACCTCTAGATTTACTGTATGCTAATGTTAAAGAGGCATACAGCTCCATAGCTCTCCCTCCCTTGGGCAGATCAGACCATAGCCTAGTCCACCTCAAACCCCAGTATATACCAGCAGTACAGCGGCAGCCGGTGACCACCAAAACTGTACGGAGGTGGACACCGGAAGCCCTGGAGACCCTGCAGGGATGTTTTGAGGTGACTGACTGGGATGTGTTCTGTGACACCCACGGTGAGGATAGACACACTCACAGACTGTATCACAGAATATGTTAATTTTTGTACATTCTCTAATCCCCCAGGTCAATACGCTGCTTTCCAAACAATAAACCATGGGTGACAAAGGACATCAAGGCATCACTCAACAGAAAGAAGACAGCCTTCTTGAGTGGAGACAGAGAGGAGATGAGGAGGGCCCAGGCAGAGGTGAGGGAGAATTGGAGAGGGCAAGGAGAGCTACAGGAGGAAGCTGGAGAGCCAACTTGCCCGGAACAACTTGAGGGAGGTATGGAGTGGTATGCGAACCATCACCGGCCACAATAGGATCTCCGACCAGCTGATGGATGGAGATCTGCAGGAGGCCAACCAGCTGAACCTGTTTTTCAACAGGTTTGATAGTCCACTCCCTGACCACCCCCCCCCCCCCCTCCCTGTGATGCACCATTAACACCTGTCGATAACAACAATGTACCTCCTCCTCCTCCCCCTCCCCCTAACCACACTAACCAGTCTCACCTCCCCATCAATAACATCACCCTGCCCCCCTTACCCCACCTCCCATTAACAACCCCCCACCCTCCCCCATCAGATCTCTCTCTCTGCTCTTCTGTGTCCACAGTTACCATCACCACAGAAGATGTGAGGAGGGAGTTCAGTCGCCTACGACCGGGAAAAGCTGCAGGACCGGACGGACTCAGCCCCAGAGTACTCAGGGACTGCGCCACACAGCTGTGTGGGGTCTTCCAGCACATCTTCTCCCTGAGTCTGAGCCTGATGACTGTCCCTGCCCTGTGGAAGACAACATGCCTTGTTCCTGTGCCCAAGACCAAACATCCGAGCACACACAGCGACTACAGACCAGTTGCTCTGACTTCACATGTGATGAAGTCTCTGGAGAGGCTGGTCCTGAAACACCTGCGTGCTGTTGTGGAACCATCGCTGGACCCCCTGCAGTTTGCTTACCAGCCCCGTATTGGAGTGGAGGACGCCATCATCTACCTGCTGCACAGAGCACACACCTACTTGGAGGAGGCAGGTAACACTGTTAGAATCATGTTCTTTGATTTTTCCAGTGCGTTTAACACCGTGCAGCCTGCCCTTTTGAATAGGAAGCTCCTGGACATGCAGGTAGAGACCCCACTGGTCACCTGGATCACTAACTATCTTACAGGTCGACCACAATTTGTGAGGCTGAGGAACACCGTCTCGGACACGATAGTGAGCAGCACGGGGCACCCCAGGGCACGGTACTGTCTCCATTCCTGTTCACACTCTATACATCGGACTTCAGACACTGCTCACAGTCCTGCCACCTGCAGAAGTTCTCGGATGACTCTGCCATTGTGGGCTGTACCAGCAGAGGTCGGGAGGCGGAGTATATGAGTGTGGTGGACAGCTTTGTGGAGTGGTGCGGACAGAACCACCTGCAGCTGAATGTCACAAAGACAAGAGAGCTGGTGGTGGACTTCAGGAAGCACCAGACACTCCCAACCCGGTCAGCATCAAGGGTACCAACGTGGACATTGTGGACAGCTACAAATACCTGGGTGTCCACAATGTCCACAAACTGGACTGGTCCACAAACGCAGAGGCAATATACAGGAAGGGACAGAGTCGCCTGTATCTACTGAGGAGACTCAGGTCCTTTAACGTCTGCCAGACCATGCTGCAGATGTTTTACCACTCGGTGGTCTCCAGCGTCATCTTCTACGCTGTAGTGTGCTGGGGCAGCAGGATGAAGGCGGCCGACACCAACAGACTCAACAAGCTCATTAGGAAGGCTGGCTCGGTGCTGGAGTGGAGCTGGAGTCTGTGGTGGAGGTGACGGAGAGGAGGATACTGAGGAAACTCCTCAGTATTCGTAACAACACGTCTCACCCCCTGCACGACACACTGCTGTCCTACAGGAGCACATTCAGCGGTAGACTGAGACTACCGAGGAGCAGCACAGAACGCCACAGGAGGTCCTTCCTGCCAGTGGCCATCAGACTGTATAACTCCTCCCCTTTCTGTAGGGAAGCGCTAGATAATCATGTCAGGCATCACTGTCATTCCCTCCACTGGTCTATATTTATGTTTACTTAGCACCTTACATCTCCATGTTGTATCCATGTATCATATATTGTGCTCATACTGCGTACTGTACTCTTATTTTGGATTATAGTGACACTTATACTCTTATACTCTGTACTTAACTGCATTTAATGTAACTTGATACCTCTGGCACAAGAATTTCCTTCGGGATTAATAAAGTTTTATCTTATCTTATCTTATCTTATCCTCATTAAGAGAGATACTTTACTGACACAGAACATCATGGCCAGATATTTACAGTACAATTGGAGGCAAGGCAAGCTTTATTTATATAGCACCATTCATACACAAGGCAATTCAGAGTGCTTTACATAAGATAAAA
This sequence comes from Parambassis ranga, assembly GCF_900634625.1. NCBI lineage: Eukaryota > Metazoa > Chordata > Actinopteri > Ambassidae > Parambassis > Parambassis ranga. The sequence continues at coordinate 9,288,860 of NW_021144767.1, forward strand.
TCACAGAATAAAACATTTTAAAACACTCAATTAAGAAGGAAATTAAAATCATAAAAAGAATAAAATCATAACATCAAATGTTGTGACAGAGCTTGGTAGCAGGTGTAGCAGCAGCATGTCCACAGTTCCACAGTATACGGTTACATGGCTGAGAGAGGCAGATGACAGATGTTCTCCTGATTATTTTCCCCATCTTCAACAGGATTCCCTCCTTTCGTTGTCACGCTGTCAGCGAAGCTTTCCGTGTAGTAGAGTGCCGCTGCACCGGCTAAAGCAAATATAACAGCAAAACGCTTCCACGCTTTGGTCGCAGCGCTGTATTGTTTTCGTAAAGTGTCATAGTCTGCCATGCTCAGAAAGTACTTAGATCCATCAGAAGGGGGTCTAAGATTCAGGGTGCCATCTGGGTCCAGCGTCAGCTGGCCTACACCAGTAACACGTGTGCCCACCTGAAAAAAGGTGCATATTTTCATAATGTATTGTTACTATGTAAATTATTAGTGATAAGCAACATTTTGTTGTGAATTAACTATTAAAATAACGAGCATTGGTAACTGACTCTAAGCATTTCCTCGGTCTCCAGTCGACTGTAGGACTTCACCCCGCTGAAATACCATCCAAGAACACTGAATCCATGGCTGACCTGGAGAAACCTCTTGTACAACATCTCCATGTTCAGTCCAGAGGCCTTCAGTGGACAATGGACTTGGACTGCAGTCCCATCCGAACCCCTTAATACGAAGGGCACCGATGTCACTTGTTTGTGCAAGACTGGCTTATCATGACTCTTGAAAAGAGCAGAGTAAAGGCTGCTCAATCCCAGCCTGGGCTCTGTGACTTCCACTTTGTGCACCACACCAACAATGTCTTCATGACACTGACTCCTCAGTGGCTCGCCTACAGGCTCCACAACACCTACAATATATACACAAACATACAGTATGAAGTGGAAATACATAATCATCACTTGTTTGTATTGATCCAGTTCTGGTTACCTTCAACAACAGCATACTGCAGACGTGCTCCTGGTGTAACCTCCAAAGTGTCTTTAAGGTTTCCATCTATGTTGATGTGGGAGGCATTCTGAATATGACACACACATAGTCAGATGGCACATGGAGGTTTTACAAACTTGCACATTACACTGCATGACCATCACCAACAACATGTTAAAGGGCTGCAAAGGATTTTAGTTAAACAAGTAGGAGAGCTTTTCTCAAGCATTTTTGCATGGTGTACTTCTTTGTCAGAGACTAGTGAGCTGTCAGCATGCACTGAATGCAACAGTCCCTCTGTAAGTATTAGCAGTCAGAACCGCAATTCACTTTGCAGACTACTGCTATATAATGTTAATGAAATACATTCTTACTCACATCAAGCTCATCTGCTGTCTTCTTCTTCTTTCTATACATATAGTAGCAAAGGCCTGAAACAGCCAAGCCGGCCCCAAGACACAGTGCCTCTGTCAGTGAAAAACCGAGACAGAATTTCGCCATTTCCTCTGGATGCCCTGTCACGGTCCTAAGAGCAATCCTGCACAAACATAAAACATGTAAGAGGACTGTGAGATGCATCTTCCTGCATCTTAGCCATGTACTCAACTCCGAACCAACAGCAGGTGGAAATTAAAGCTGCAAGCAGCATTGCGGGCCCTCGCGCACCTTGCGACCCGCAGGGCCATTGCAGTTTCCTGTCCTATGCTCTTCTCTCCTCTCATTTCCAGAGACGTAGAACAAAAACATGTTTAAAAGAGAAATTTCCTGCTGGGAGGTGGCGCTATGACCGTGTCATCATATTAGCATATATATCTGTTCAGACTCGGGTCCATAGCAGTACTGTAAGATTTTGTCCACATTGCATGAAGTATGTTGGAGGTATGGCAGAAAATACTGTGTTTCTTTGTATTGGCAAATGGTCAACTTTGAGGCCACGCCCCCGCCACACCGTAACTCTTTTGTAAGAGTTTTGGAATGCGTCTGTTCCCTATGGTGTCCTGAGTGGACACAGTGAATTTCAGCCCAATTGGATGAAGTATGCGAGGCGTGAAAAGTTTTGTAGCAGGGTGACAATAGGCAAAAAATGGCCACAAAAGTCAAAATGGCGGACTTCCTGTTGGGTAGTAATCCCTAAGGTTTCAATAGGGCTTGCACCATTCGGTGCTCGGGCCCTAACTATTACTGAGTGGTTACATGTTATTTCCTTAACAATCAGCCCTAAACTAAACTCACTTTAACAATAACTTGTAAACTTGGCCACACTTGTTGTTACTTGACACACTGTCTGTGTTAAAAGTCCAGTTAAATGAGAATCCGTATCCTGTCGGTCTACCCCAAAGTGGCATTTGGCCTGCCTCGCTTGATGAAGTGGCATGTGGCGATCTCAAAGTGCCATGTCTGACTGTGTTAGTGGCATGTGGCGATCTGTGGCTCACATGCCAGCTTCTGGGGATGTTTTGGTGCCATTTAATGCCTGTTTTGGACTTCATCAGTAGGACAGCCTGCTCTAGCACCATGTGTCACTCATATATTATAATATATGAATGTATGGATCTTCCAGGGGTTCGTACAGCTCTGTGGCTCATATACCTGTTTTTAGCAGAATGCCACTGTCTGTGTCTGTCAGCGGAAGACAAGGAGCTGCACATAGCTAAACAGCAGCAGTATATAGCGGCTTCCTCAAAGCTCCAAAGTCCCAGATGAGAGGAGAGATGGGCCCTGCCTCTCTGTATGAGGCGCTGTAGCCTAATGTGAAATGAGGCCTTCTGCCTCTTGATGAGGTTTGATATAGTACATGGACATGGGATAAAACGCTGCATTGGGGAGATGAAAACATAAACCAAAAGAATAACCCGGATGAACGTGCAAAGGTGTGCGCTATGGTTACGGTATGATGTGCTGCGTTATGTTACGACACGCTGCGGTCAACAAAAACTGTGGCCACCCAGCTTCTTCTCTCCTCCTAACACCTGTGACGGTGAGTGAGTGCCCCTTTAATAGAATCCGGTTGTCACCACCTACACCACGTGACGCAAATATTCCCCATCACCATGACAACCATACGACAAACAACAAATTACTCACTATATGTCTGCTCCAGTCTTCCTTCTAAGACTCTGACGACAGTCCGCTCGTCTCAACAGGTTTATTGGAAAGTGTGAAACTGAAAACAAACACATACAACGAATTACCAACAGTCAATATGCATTTATGAACTAAAACTGAATTCAGTATTATTAATACGTTGTATGTCTAAATATAAATGGTTGATGAGAGTTTGACTCCTGCAAGATTAAGTAAATTCAATACAAATGTTTTAGACGTGTGTGTTAAATGCAGGGCAGAGAATTGTTGCAGTTTGCACCAAGATGAAAGAATTTTGGACAGAAATTGTAGAAATAATGCAGGAAATCCTACAAATCAACATTGAACTAGAACTTACATGTTTTTATCTTAGGCATCCCTCCCAATAGATACAAGATAAAACACAGAGAGCAATTTGTTGATTTAAGTTTGTTACAAGCAACAAAGGTCCTACCAGCGGCTAGCGCCCTCTACAGTCGAAGACCACAACAGTCAAAGAAGCACTCGATCAAATGTAAAAAAATGTCAACACAAGCACAAAACCACACCATAAAGTCACAACAAGTACTCACTATATGTTCTGCTTCTGTCCTGTAACTACTGAACAACTACACAACAAAAAGCTGAGTGACACGTACCTTTGAACCGCTCTCTGTCTCCATGGTAACATGACGCTTTAGATGAGCAGCTGGGACTCTTAAATAACCACGTCATAGAATGCAGTGAGCATCTGTTTTCTAAATAAATTATATAATAAAGCTGCCTTTTTATAACAAACAGCTGCACTGCCACCATCTATGGCTCCTACAGTATATATGACTGCTGTTAGCCGTTCCTGTCCTGATCCAGACTGTTGTCGGCAACACAGGGGAGAGCGTCTCCAGGGCAGCATTGCTTGCTGTTAAAAGGCTCTATACAGCATAGTGTAAACTTTTATCTAGGTTTCTGGGTAAGACCATTGATCATGTTTTCTGAAACCCAGAAAATATGTTATTGTGTTGAGGGTATCCAGGGGAGTTAGGATAACCAAAAGCGATGTGTTATCTTCATCATTTTATACGTTTAATGAGTTGGTTGGATTCTTGGGTTGTAGAGCATCCCCTAGATGTGTTCTGTTCTTTTCAGACTGCCTGTAAACAGTTAAGAAGGTGGAATTTCTCTTTTTAAATGAATGGAGTAGCAAAACGGTAACAAGTGAAACATAGCTTCCGGCGCGGCCTCGCGGTAGCAGCCAGCCAGAGAAGCTCCGCACACCGCGGGTGTATTAAGTTGTTTTTCGTAATTTATTCCTACTCTACACACTCTACTTCGTACTAAATCGAAGTATAAGCGGTCAGGCACTGCAATAATGCGTCTTTTTCGGACTTTCTTCTGTCGGGTCTTCGTCGCTTTGGAGCACTTTTATCATGCCGCGTCTCGGCCGTGACGGAAACACGCCAGGGCTCCATTGTTTACAACCAGGGATCAGCTGATGAGTCTCCAGCACAGCGGGATGTATGGCCAGCGACACGAAATCCCCAAAGAACTAAGAAGGAAACAACGCGGAAGCAGAGGGGGCAAAAGAAGACAGCTGAGGAAAAGAAGATACAAGCCGTATCTTCCTTCTATCGTCATGGGTAATGTTAGATCACTGGGTAAGATGGAAGAGTTAACATCTCGCACAAAGAGCGAGTGTGTGTTTCGTGAGGCGTCTGTAATGTGCTTTACAGAGACGTGGCTGCACGCAAACATACCGGACTCTACCGTGAGTTTAGCCGGCTTTCAGTTGGTACGGGCGGACAGGAACTGCACCGAGGGCGGCAGGAAGAAAGGAGGGGGACTGGCGCTCTACGTGAACAACCGGTGGTGCAGCCCGGGACACGTTACGGTAAAGGAGCGTGTGTGCAGCCCGGACATTGAACTGCTAGCGGTGAGTCTACGTCCGTATTATTTGCCCAGAGAGTTCTCTCACGCCATTGTACTCGTTGTTTACATCGCTCCCTCGGCTGAGGCGTCGCGGTCTACTGACGTCATCAGCTCTGTGACCGCGAGGCTTCAGACCCAGCACCCTAATGCCTTCATAGCGATTTCTGGCGATTTTAACCATGTTAATCTGAAATCAACTCTGCCCACTTTCAAGCAGTTTGTGGACTGTAAAACAAGAGAAAATAAAACTCTAGATTTACTGTATGCTAATGTTAAAGAGGCATACAGCTCCATAGCTCTCCCTCCCTTGGGCAGATCAGACCATAGCCTAGTCCACCTCAAACCCCAGTATATACCAGCAGTACAGCGGCAGCCGGTGACCACCAAAACTGTACGGAGGTGGACACCGGAAGCCCTGGAGACCCTGCAGGGATGTTTTGAGGTGACTGACTGGGATGTGTTCTGTGACACCCACGGTGAGGATGTAGACACACTCACAGACTGTATCACAGAATATGTTAATTTTTGTACAGATTCTCTAATCCCCACCAGGTCAATACGCTGCTTTCCAAACAATAAACCATGGGTGACAAAGGACATCAAGGCATCACTCAACAGAAAGAAGACAGCCTTCTTGAGTGGAGACAGAGAGGAGATGAGGAGGGCCCAGGCAGAGGTGAGGGAGAAGATTGGAGAGGGCAAGGAGAGCTACAGGAGGAAGCTGGAGAGCCAACTTGCCCGGACAACTTGAGGGAGGTATGGAGTGGCATGCGAACCATCACCGGCCACAATAGGATCTCCGACCAGCTGATGGATGGAGATCTGCAGGAGGCCAACCACTGAACCTGTTTTTCAACAGGTTTGATAGTCCACTCCCTGACCACCTCCCCCTCCCCCTCCCTGTGATGCACCATTAACACCTGTCTATAACAACAATGTACCTCCCCCTCCTCCCCCCCCCCTAACCATACTAACCAGTTTCACCCCCCCATCAATAACATCACCCTGCCCCCCTTACCCCACCTCCCATTAACAACCCCCCACCCTCCCCCATCAGATCTCTCTCTCTGCTCTTCTGTGTCCACAGTTACCATCACCACAGAAGATTGAGGAGGGAGGTTCAGTCGCCTACGACCGGGAAAAGCTGCAGGACCGGACGGACTCAGCCCCAGAGTACTCAGGGACTGCGCCACACAGCTGTGTGGGGTCTTCCAGCACATCTTCTCCCTGAGTCCTGAGCCTGATGACTGTCCCCTGCCCTGTGGGAAGACAACATGCCTTGTTCCTGTGCCCAAGACCAAACATCCGAGCACACACAGCGACTACAGACCAGTTTGCTCTGACTTCACATGTGATGAGTCTCTGGAGAGGCTGGTCCTGAAACACCTGCGTGCTGTTGTGGAACCATCGCTGACCCCCTGCAGTTTGCTTACCAGCCCCGTATTGGAGTGGAGGACGCCATCATCTACCTGCTGCACAGAGCACACACCTACTTGGAGGAGGCAGGTAACACTGTTAGAATCATGTTCTTTGATTTTTCCAGTGCGTTTAACACCGTGCAGCCTGCCCTTTTGAATAGGAAGCTCCTGGACATGCAGGTAGAGACCCCACTGGTCACCTGGATCACTAACTATCTTACAGGTCGACCACAATTTGTGAGGCTGAGGAACACCGTCTCGGACACGATAGTGAGCAGCACGGGGGCACCCCAGGGCACGGTACTGTCTCCATTCCTGTTCACACTCTATACATCGGACTTCAGACACTGCTCACAGTCCTGCCACCTGCAGAAGTTCTCGGATGACTCTGCCATTGTGGGCTGTACCAGCAGAGGTCGGGAGGCGGAGTATATGAGTGTGGTGGACAGCTTTGTGGAGTGGTGCGGACAGAACCACCTGCAGCTGAATGTCACAAGACAAGAGAGCTGGTGGTGGACTTCAGGAAGCACCAGACACTCCCTAACCCGGTCAGCATCAAGGGTACCAACGTGGACATTGTGGACAGCTACAAATACCTGGGTGTCCACATTGACCACAAACTGGACTGGTCCACAAACGCAGAGGCATTATACAGGAAGGGACAGAGTCGCCTGTATCTACTGAGGAGACTCAGGTCCTTTAACGTCTGCCAGACCATGCTGCAGATGTTTTACCACTCGGTGGTCTCCAGCGTCATCTTCTACGCTGTAGTGTGCTGGGGCAGCAGGATGAAGGCGGCCGACACCAACAGACTCAACAAGCTCATTAGGAAGGCTGGCTCGGTGCTGGGAGTGGAGCTGGAGTCTGTGGTGGAGGTGACGGAGAGGAGGATACTGAGGAAACTCCTCAGTATTCGTAACAACACGTCTCACCCCCTGCACGACACACTGCTGTCCTACAGGAGCACATTCAGCGGTAGACTGAGACTACCGAGGAGCAGCACAGAACGCCACAGGAGGTCCTTCCTGCCAGTGGCCATCAGACTGTATAACTCCTCCCCTTTCTGTAGGGAGAAGCGCTAGATAATCATGTCAGGCATCACTGTCATTCCCTCCACTGGTCTATATTTATGTTTACTTAGCAACCTTACATCTCCATGTTGTATCCATGTATCATATATTGTGCTCATACTGCGTACTGTACTCTTATTTTGGATTATAGTGACACTTATACTCTTATACTCTGTACTTAACTGCATTTAATGTAACTTGATACCTCTGGCACAAGAATTTCCTTCGGGATTAATAAAGTTTTATCTTATCTTATCTTATCTTATCCGCATTAAGAGAGATACTTTACTGACACAGAACATCATGGCCAGATATTTACAGTACAATTGGAGGCAAGGCAAGCTTTATTTATATAGCACCATTCATACACAAGGCAATTCAGAGTGCTTTACATAAGATAAAATCACAGAATAAAACATTTTAAAACACTCAATTAAGAAGGAAATTAAAATCATAAAAAGAATAAAATCATAACATCAAATGTTGTGACAGAGCTTGGTAGCAGGTGTAGCAGCAGCATGTCCACAGTTCCACAGTATACGGTTACATGGCTGAGAGAGGCAGATGACAGATGTTCTCCTGATTATTTTCCCCATCTTCAACAGGATTCCCTCCTTTCGTTGTCACGCTGTCAGCGAAGCTTTCCGTGTTGTTAGAGTGCCGCTGCACCGGCTAAAGCAAATATAACAGCAAAACGCTTCCACGCTTTGGTCGCAGCGCTGTATTGTTTTCGTAAAGTGTCATAGTCTGCCATGCTCAGAAAGTACTTAGATCCATCAGAAGGGGGTCTAAGATTCAGGGTGCCATCTGGGTCCAGCGTCAGCTGGCCTACACCAGTAACACGTGTGCCCACCTGAAAAAAGGTGCATATTTTCATAATGTATTGTTACTATGTAAATTATTAGTGATAAGCAACAGACATTTTGTTGTGAATTAACTATTAAAATAACGAGCATTGGTAACTGACTCTAAGCATTTCCTCGGTCTCCAGTCGACTGTAGGACTTCACCCCGCTGAATACCATCCAAGAACACTGAATCCATGGCTGACCTGGAGAAACCTCTTGTACAACATCTCCATGTTCAGTCCAGAGGCCTTCAGTGGACAATGGACTTGGACTGCAGTCCCATCCGAACCCCTTAATACGAAGGGCACCGATGTCACTTGTTTGTGCAAGACTGGCTTATCATGACTCTTGAAAAGAGCAGAGTAAAGGCTGCTCAATCCCAGCCTGGGCTCTGTGACTTCCACTTTGTGCACCACACCAACAATGTCTTCATGACACTGACTCCTCAGTGGCTCGCCTACAGGCTCCACAACACCTACAATATATACACAAACATACAGTATGAAGTGGAAATACATAATCATCACTTGTTTGTATTGATCCAGTTCTGGTTACCTTCAACAACAGCATACTGCAAACGTGCTCCTGGTGTAACCTCCAAAGTGTCTTTAAGGTTTCCATCTATGTTGATGTGGGAGGCATTCTGAATATGACACACACATAGTCAGATGGCACATGGAGGTTTTACAAACTTGCACATTACACTGCATGACCATCACCAACAACATGTTAAAGGGCTGCAAAGGATTTTAGTTAAACAAGTAGGAGAGCTTTTCTCAAGCATTTTTGCATGGTGTACTTCTTTGTCAGAGACTAGTGAGCTGTCAGCATGCACTGAATGCAACAGTCCCTCTGTAAGTATTAGCAGTCAGAACCGCAATTCACTTTGCAGACTACTGCTATATAATGTTAATGAAATACATTCTTACTCACATCAAGCTCATCTGCTGTCTTCTTCTTCTTTCTATACATATAGTAGCAAAGGCCTGAAACAGCCAAGCCGGCCCCAAGACACAGTGCCTCTGTCAGTGAAAAACCGAGACAGAATTTCGCCATTTCCTCTGGATGCCCTGTCACGGTCCTAAGAGCAATCCTGCACAAACATAAAACATGTAAGAGGACTGTGAGATGCATCTTCCTGCATCTTAGCCATGTACTCAACTCCGAACCAACAGCAGGTGGAAATTAAAGCTGCAAGCAGCATTGCGGGCCCTCGCGCACCTTGCGACCCGCAGGGCCATTGCAGTTTCCTGTCCTATGCTCTTCTCTCCTCTCATTTCCAGAGACGTAGAACAAAAACATGTTTAAAAGAGAAATTTCCTGCTGGGAGGTGGCGCTATGACCGTGTCATCATATTAGCATATATATCTGTTCAGACTCGGGTCCATAGCAGTACTGTAAGATTTTGTCCACATTGCATGAAGTATGTTGGAGGTATGGCAGAAAATACTGTGTTTCTTTGTATTGGCAAATGGTCAACTTTGAGGCCACGCCCCCGCCACACCGTAACTCTTTTGTAAGAGTTTTGGAATGCGTCTGTTCCCTATGGTGTCCTGAGTGGACACAGTGAATTTCAGCCCAATTGGATGAAGTATGCGAGGCGTGAAAAGTTTTGTAGCAGGGTGACAAATAGGCAAAAAATGGCCACAAAAGTCAAAATGGCGGACTTCCTGTTGGGTAGTAATCCCTAAGGTTTCAATAGGGCTCTTGCACCATTCGGTGCTCGGGCCCTAACTATTACTGAGTGGTTACATGTTATTTCCTTAACAATCAGCCCTAAACTAAACTCACTTTAACAATAACTTGTAAACTTGGCCACACTTGTTGTTACTTGACACACTGTCTGTGTTAAAAGTCCAGTTAAATGAGAATCCGTATCCTGTCGGTCTACCCCAAAGTGGCATTTGGCCTGCCTCGCTTGATGAAGTGGCATGTGGCGATCTCAAAGTGCCATGTCTGACTGTGTTAGTGGCATGTGGCGATCTGTGGCTCACATGCCAGCTTCTGGGGATGTTTTGGTGCCATTTAATGCCTGTTTTGGACTTCATCAGTAGGACAGCCTGCTCTAGCACCATGTGTCACTCATATATTATAATATATGAATGTATGGATCTTCCAGGGGTTCGTACAGCTCTGTGGCTCATATACCTGTTTTTAGCAGAATGCCACTGTCTGTGTCTGTCAGCGGAAGACAAGGAGCTGCACATAGCTAAACAGCAGCAGTATATATAGCGGCTTCCTCAAAGCTCCAAAGTCCCAGATGAGAGGAGAGATGGGCCCTGCCTCTCTGTATGAGGCGCTGTAGCCTAATGTGAAATGAGGCCTTCTGCCTCTTGATGAGGTTTGATATAGTACATGGACATGGGATAAAACGCTGCATTGGGGAGATGAAAACATAAACCAAAAGAATAACCCGGTGATGAACGTGCAAAGGTGTGCGCTATGGTTACGGTATGATGTGCTGCGTTATGTTACGACACGCTGCGGTCAACAAAAACTGTGGCCACCCAGCTTCTTCTCTCCTCCTAACACCTGTGACGGTGAGTGAGTGCCCCTTTAATAGAATCCGGTTGTCACCACCTACACCACGTGACGCAAATATTCCCCATCACCATGACAACCATACGACAAACAACAAATTACTCACTATATGTCTGCTCCAGTCTTCCTTCTAAGACTCTGACGACAGTCCGCTCGTCTCAACAGGTTTATTGGAAAGTGTGAAACTGAAAACAAACACATACAACGAATTACCAACAGTCAATATGCATTTATGAACTAAAACTGAATTCAGTATTATTAATACGTTGTATGTCTAAATATAAATGGTTGATGAGAGTTTGACTCCTGCAAGATTAAGTAAATTCAATACAAATGTTTTAGACGTGTGTGTTAAATGCAGGGCAGAGAATTGTTGCAGTTTGCACCAAGATGAAAGAATTTTGGACAGAAATTGTAGAAATAATGCAGGAAATCCTACAAATCAACATTGAACTAGAACTTACATGTTTTTATCTTAGGCATCCCTCCCAATAGATACAAGATAAAACACAGAGAGCAATTTGTTGATTTAAGTTTGTTACAAGCAACAAAGGTCCTACCAGCGGCTAGCGCCCTCTACAGTCGAAGACCACAACAGTCAAAGAAGCACTCGATCAAATGTAAAAAAATGTCAACACAAGCACAAAACCACACCATAAAGTCACAACAAAGTACTCACTATATGTCTGCTTCTGTCCTGTAACTACTGAACAACTACACAACAAAAAGCTGAGTGACACGTACCTTTGAACCGCTCTCTGTCTCCATGGTAACATGACGCTTTAGATGAGCAGCTGGGACTCTTAAATAACCACGTCATAGAATGCAGTGAGCATCTGTTTCTAAATAAATTATATAAATAAAGCTGCCTTTTTATAACAAAACAGCTGCACTGCCACCATCTATGGCTCCTACAGTATATATGATTGCTGTTAGCCGTTCCTGTCCTGATCCAGACTGTTGTCGGCAACACAGGGGAGAGCGGTCTCCAGGGCCGAAGGGCGGTGTCCTCCGGGGCCAACTCCCTAACCCTGACTCGGTAGCAAAGAAGGATGGAGGTGGTGGTGCACTGAGTACTAATGAGGAGCATTATTTCCAGCTGTGCTGAATGAACACCAGAGAGAACACAGCAGCTCTTCACTCCAACATGCAGCCTTTTGCAACCCACATAACACAGACAGCGTCTCACTTCCTGTCACCGCTTTATTGTGGCGGGGTGTGTCCCTTTAACTTCCGGGGCACAACCCCGCGTTTCCTCTCGCTCCATGGCCGCTGCCGTCCCTGTGCTTGGCGTGCTCCGGTTAGCATTCTGGCAAAAGTAACGATTAAAGTGCTTCATGACCCAAACGAACCGCGCCGATTGAATCTAAATCATCTCCGTAAATATCCACTCAGCGGCGAGTCATTTATTGACCCTGCGAACTTTGGTTTATTATCGAATGCGGTGCCGCGGTCATTCACAAAGCCTATAGGCTAACCGCTAGGCTAATGGCTAAGCTAACGTTGTTAATACCGGTCTTTATTTTAATAGACCGTGCTATTTGTGTTACTTTTATGGCCGAACGTTCGGCATAGTGTTAGAATATCGACTGAATTCTTTATTATTGGTTGTTTTGTTCGTTTTGTATAGTTTTTGTTGCTTTTGTGGTTAAAGCCAAACCGGCCTATGGTGCTTCTGAACTGACCCATCGACATGCACAAACAAATTGTTTGTTTACCTAAACATTTAAATGTTATGAACCTGTGATTAGCTTATTGCTGATTTAATTTGATTTATTATAAAGTGCATCATTAGCTTCACCTTTACCCAAAGCTTGAAAGTTGAATGATTGATTTATAAATGTTATCATTAAATAACCTGAGCGTTATATGCTGTATGACCAATAGCATTGATGGTATTATTTATTCATCATTATGCATCGTTATGTATGGATGTATTTATTTACTTTCTTGATGGAAGATCATTTCATTCATACTGAATTTTAATGTGTGTGTTTGACCTTGTTTAGGTCAGGTTTTTTCCTTTAGCTTGAAATCCAGTTCAACATGGCGAGCTGCCCGATCACCCTGTGACGCTGTAGGATTATAAAAACCTTTTTTTTGGCCTCCTACTACGGACCTATTTGAGTTTTCCCCATTTTTTTTTCTTGAACTCAAACCTTTTTTTGGAACATTGAATGAACTATTGTTTCCTGAATGAACTGAAATATGGACAGAACTGCAGAGTGACCTTCTGTCATCACAGTTTGGATTGTTTATTGTGCATATTATTACTGAATACCTGTTTATATATATTACATAGTAATAAATACATTTATTATCATTCATAACTTGCTGTTACTGTCCTATTGCATATCTGCTTATTACATGACAATAATATATTTATTTGAGCTCTATTATTTTCTTTGGTGTCTTATTCACACACTCAGCCTCCATAGCCGAAGCTACTTTTGTTGCTTTATTACATCTATGGCCCCATAGTGCGTTACACTTTCATATTCAGCTGTGTAGCTCGGCCTCTTGCTGTGCTCTGTTTCCATTCAGGCTGATGGAAGCTGTAGAGATGACAGTGATGCTGCAGCATCATCATCCAGGGAGCTCAGACTGAAGGAGGACCTGTCCTCTGTGAGCTTCTGTGTTCCTCTGACGGGGAGATGCGTGTGGTGGATCTGCTGGTTCAAGAGTCTGATGGCTGAGGACAAGAAGCTGTTTCTGGGTCTAGTCCATGTGCGGATGCTTTGGTAGATCCTGCAGTGAAAAGAGTGTGTAGCTGAGGTGTGTGGGGTCTCTGAGGGTTTTCTGTGTTTTCCTGAGTGATGAGTAATGAAGGTGGTTTGCAGGGAAGGCAGGTGAGAGCCAGTGATGTGCTCTACTGTCTTCAGCACTTGTTAGAGACCTGTGGTCTGCAGCAGAGCAGCTTCTGTAGCAGGGAGGGGTGAAGATGTCAGTGAGGACCTCTGAGAGCTGGTCAGTGCTTTGAGGAGCCATCCTGGAATGCCATGTGGCCCAGGTGACCTCTGCTCCTGTCTTTGTAGCCAGTGATGGAGAATCCACATCCACACCCTTCATACTTTTACTCTGAATCAACAATAGATGTGTCCCAATGCAAGACGTTTGTTCTTCAGGTGTGTACATTTGTGCATCATCAGCATACCATGAAATGTGTGTGTGAGTATGAACCCCAGGAGACGTGTCTACAGAGAAATGGACCCACTAAAGGTCCCTGTGGGATTCCTCAGGTGAACTCTGACTCCTGAGGCCTCAAAGAAGTGTCTTTTGTCTTTTCACAGCTGGTACCTTTTCAAAGAACTGAACTCAGTCCTCTTTAAGTGGACCAACAGAAACAGGTCTCAGTTCTTTTTGTGTTCACACTGTGAGTTTATTGAAAGAGGACCAGCTTCTGGTCCAGTTCAAGGTAGTTGGGGCCTCAGTCCTCCTTCTGTTCACACCAGGTCCTCTAGAGCTCTCAGACCCCCAGTGCACTGAATTCTGGGTAGTTTAGGTTTGTTTTAAAGGGGCCTGGGTACAGTTGGAGTATTCACGTATGTGGAAAAAATGCTGAGTCATGGATCTGTTTGTTTAGAGGGCTGAAGGGGACCAAGTGTGAAAACACCCTCAGATTCAGATATAAGAGAAACCAGACTGGTCCAGTCCCACAGAGGCCGATCAGATTTTAAAGAAAGATGTGACCAACTGTGGCTGCACTGAAACACAAGGACACTTTGTGTAGATCAGCTCTGACTCAAAGTTCTGGATGGATGTTTTGGTGACATGATGTTGGTTTTACTGCTCAAAATACTGATCCTAGAATGTATCTAAAACTCATTTCTTGAATGCACACTTTGTTAAAACTGTCTGTCTTTAGTTGACTGCAGATAACAGAGGAGAGAAGGTGAAGGACACACTGAACAAAGGAGGAAGCAGCTGGAGCTGTGACAGTGTGTGAGTCCCTCTAGTGGACGCTGTGGAGTATTGTGTTGTCTTTGCTCCACAGGTTTTTGTACAGAGTTGAGCTGTTTCCTGTCACTGTGGGCTGCAGAGCACAGTAGTACACAGCAGAGTCAGTCACTGCAGCTCTCCTGCCTCACATTACTGTCCTTCAAATGCTAAGTAGCTTCAAACAGTGACAAACGTATTATGAATTTTCCTCTAACTTACGAACCTCATTGGCCTCGTAGCTCTGGGGGAGGTCAACCAATCTTCTAAAACAGTCTTGACTAAACACAGTGAAGAATTCCTCAGCATTTCTTCATCTTCTTCAAATATCAGTTTTAAGGCGGTCCGTTTCTTCCACGTGTCATTCTCAGTGCATCGGTAATAACAATCTGTCTATCAATGAACGTTGGTCCGTTTGGAAATTAAATACCGGTAGATCCTCTTGGACTCTTATTTTTAACACATTATAGTGCAATGAAAACAAACGAAAATAGCTTTTTAATAAATATATGAATTTTATTTTTAACATTTATCAATTAAGTTCAATAAAGTCACTCTGACAGCTACATATAGAAGAAATGTTTGTGATGGTGGCGGTGCTGATCTGCACTGAGGCGCCCGGTGAGAAAACGACATGCTTTCACTTATCATAACAGTCGTCAATGTGATCCAGAAGCTCCCTGTGACGGCTGGCGGGATACTGGGCCTGACAATATGGGCACTCCAAGAAAGTCGTCTCCAGGAGGTTGACGTATTTCCATGGCGATGTGGGGCCAGGGTCAGTAGTAAGGCGCTCAAAATTATTGTACGAGCTGGGCTCTGAAGAGCGAGCATTAGGCTGCATCTGAAATAGGAAAAAACAAATGCACTTGTAGAGCAACATAATATGCACATTCCAAGAGGACAGTGGAATACTCTACTACTCTACTGTTAGAAAGCAAAGAAAATGGCATGAGAGTCATGAGGGTTTGACTTCATATTGATGATACTATAGATCACATAACACTTACAGCAGACTCCAGATTAGAAATCTGATCTTGGGTCTTGTGAAGCTCCTTCAGCACTTTATGTAGCTGGTGCTGAATGCTCTGACGATCATTTTTTTCATTTGCAAAGTCCTTGGCAGAAATCTGGATCTTAAGAGGCAGAACCACAAGTATGAACAGGCGTACGTTTAAGAGAATGCTGCCATCTCCTCTTCTTCTATTTGACAGGTCTTTTTGTAGGTGTGTGCTATAATTAAGAGAGTGTTACCTGTTGTTCCAGGGCAGCGATTCTCCTCTCGTCTCCATTTCGGTTCAGAAGAGACTTCTGCAGCATATTTACCTGTTGAAGGCCAGATATTAGGGCAAATTTTGTATAGTGCCTACAATGCTGCTGTATATTAGAACATGGAACTAGATTGTATCTAAAATGCAGACATCCTCATTTTATTTAGTGAAGGATGATTTTGTTTGACATTTACAGTGCTGTATTTGTATTTTTATTCAGTCTGAGCAGACTTTGGTTTAATCTACAAACCACTCCTACCTCCACCCACCTGTGCAATATGTTCCTCTCATTCTTTAACTGTATCCATCTATCTGTATTGTGTCTTTGTAGGTACTTTTATTTACCCTATCTGCGCTGTTGCAACAATGCAATTTCCCCATTGTGGGACAAATAACGGGTTCTTAATCTTATTAACTTTAGTTAGTGGAGGTAAACAGTGAATTCATGCTCACCTGCAGCAGAAGTTCAGCAGACCTCTTCCTCTCTTCCTCCAGTCTGATGTCCATACTCTCCAGTTCTGCTGCATGCCTGGACACATTGTTTGTTTTTTTTTTGTTTTTTTTTTTTATTTTAGATACTGTATTAATCCCAGAGGGAGTGTTAATTCAAAGGTCAGTACAACATTAGTTTTTGGCATTAGTATTAATGAGAGGAGGTAAAATTGCCGATTGATGACATGTTAGCAGCTCAGCGTGAAACCTTATTGATCCGACGTCAACCAGAGCCAGCAGCTTTACCTGTTGCCAAGTCTCTCTGCCTGGAGCTGCATTTTGGCTTCCTCCAGCTCTTTGCTCTTCTCTTCATGCTTCCTCAGGAAGGATGACAACTCGCTGCACTTGTCCTCGTACTTCCTCTGTTGCACTAACAGCTCCACCTGGAGCCTGGTGACCTGCTCCTTCTGAGACTGCAGCTCAGCCTGAGCCTTCACGGTCTGCAGAGCGAAAAAAACACAATTTGCAGAATGATGTTTTCTTTGTTGTCAGCTCAGTTCTGAAAAAGACTTCTACAGGTCAGTTATAAAGATGACTGAATCCACAGAATATGAATGTTCAGTGCTCTAGCTGCAGCTGCTCTATTCTGATTCAGGGTCAAAAACTTTTAACAGAGGCAATGTCCCTAAATCTGTGAAGATGTAAACATTTTCTCACCAAAGCTGCAGAAGAGGCCAATATATGCATTCATGGATTCAAGGGCAACAGAACTTCACTTTCATAATTACATGAAATAATGCAGCATTTACCTGGTTCCTATGTGCACTGAGCTCCTGCTGGGTTCTAGTAACCTCAGCGTTTTGGCCCTCGAGGTCTCTCTGCACCCCTAAGCTGAGCTGAGGTTCCTTTTCTGGACCTGCAGTAGCTAAAAAAAGAAATGTTAGTAAGCAATTGACCAACATATATTATGCAGGAGCTTTACAGCACAACCAGTATGTAGGACTTACATGCCTAAATCTTTCTAACTATATTTCATAGCCTATTACATGGCCAACAAAATTAAGTACTTGTTAACTACACTTTCCTAGAAGCTTTCCATGTACTTTATTATTGTAGAAAATTATATGAGAGCAGTATCACCCTCTGAAGTGGCCCCTTGCTTGGGTTGTTGCCGCTTTGCTTGGGCCAACTGCTGTGCCAGCTCCGCTGCGTAGGCAAGGACGGACTGGATGTAGACCTCTCTCTGCTGGTCATACACCAGCCGCTGCAGGTTCTTCTCCAGAGCCTGGTGGTGAGACACACACGCCAATAAAGACAAACTGAGTCCAGGTTTTTTTCACTTATTTAAATAAACAATCAATCAAATTATTAGGCTTACATCTCTCAACTGCTCTTGCACTGATGCAGAGTCTCCAGGAGGTTCTTGTCCATTCTGAAAGGAGAAACAAAAATATTTAAAATCTGAATTGTGTTTGTGTCAACATTTGTTTCTGAGAAGACAAGTGCTGCCTCAGGGCGTCCAAACACTGGATGTGTGTACTGAGCATTTTCTGATGGATACACTTGAATATATATGTGATTTTTGTAACCTTATGTTAGTGCAGAGAGCTGTCATGTGTGCACATACCTCTCCTTTGGCTGACAGCTGCTGTCGCAGACTTTCCAGTTCCTGCTCTTGAACCAGCAACTGCTGATTGTCCCTCTCTCGCAGCGCCTCAAGGTTAAGACTGACCTGAAATAACCGACACCGCACATTAAAATTCAAACAAAAACAGCCCAGAAGCTGACATGCAAATGAACCCAGAGACAAAGACTTTACCTCCAGCAGTTCATCAAGCTTCTTCTTCAGGTGGCTCTTCCTGAGTTTAGAGGAAGAGCTGCTAGATTTGAAGCCCAACTTGCTGAAAAAGCCTTTAAAGGCCATGGCTGCTTCGATCTATATTGACAAAAAAATGAATCACGATTAATTGTGGCATTTAGCCGATAACCATTAGTTTGACCATTCATTGATGACAGATCATCAGTCAAGTTAACCCCTTCATTAGGTTAAAGTAGTGATCAGGCACCAAGCAGCCATGTTTGAAATATGTATTGATACCAGAGGCACAAACTGCTTCAAAATAATAATGAAGCAAACGTTTAAAGTAGCTTTGTCCTTCACATGTTCTTATCTTCAGGTCACAGAGCAGCATGTCAGCATTAACATTAAACAGGACAAATGAGTTCAGAAAAGTCACATCAGTGATTATTAAAGTTAAAAATGTGTCTGTGGAATGAACCCACACTAGAGCATGTTTTCACTCAGACTGTAGAACAGTGTGTGTGTTAGTGTGTGTGTGTGTGTGTGTGTGTTAGTGTGTGTGTGTTTGTGTGTGTGTTAGTGTGTGTGTGTTTGTGTGTGTGTGTTGTGTGTGTGTGTGTGTTAGTGTGTGTGTCAGTGTTTATTTGTGTGTGTGTTAGTGTGTGTGTGTGTGTGTGTGTTAGTGTGTGTGTGTGTGTGTCTGTGTGTGTGTGTTAGTGTGTGTGTCAGTGTGTGTGTGTGTGTGTGTGTCAGTGTGTGTGTGTGTGTGTGTGTGTGTGTGTGTTAGTGTGTGTGTGTGTGTGTCTGTGTGTGTGTGTTAGTGTGTGTGTCAGTGTGTGTGTGTGTGTGTGTCAGTGTGTGTGTGTGTGTGTGTGTGTGTTGTGGCCCAGAACTGACCCCACACACACACTTCCGGAAGTGTGTGTCATTTGAACCAATGAGACACGCAGCCTACCGAAGGAGGACATTTGATAGGCTACTTCACTTCTGGCATTGCCAGTTCGAGCCATGGGCCTATTTTCTTATTCCGCTTGGTACCAGCGGAGTGATATCAGCGTTAATGTCAACAGCGACAGGTAGGTTTGCTTTATTTGACTCTTTCTGTGATTTTACGTCTTTCTCTGGACTCTGCCTGCAGCTGAGCTGCACTCATATATCAGCTACTTCTCGCTACTAACTTCTGTTGTGAGGTACTTATCAGTAACTTTTACTACAAATTGGTAGCTTCTGCTGTCGGCTAAAACTCGCTAGCTCCACATGCTAGCTTCTTCCACTAGATACTACTGCATTGCCTGCAGCTGAAGTGCAGTTACATAGATTTATAGCTCCTATGTCAGCTACTTCTTCCTAATAACGTCTACTGTCTGGTATCTATCAATGCATTTTACTGTCGGCTACAAATCGCTAGCCTTTACTGTGGGCTAAAAGTCGCTAGCTACTTCCGTTAGCTACCTCCGCTAGCTACTGCTGCTCTGCCATATATGCACAGCAGAGCACATTAATCAGGAACAGTTCAATCAAAGCAGTCTGTATTCTGAGTCTATGAATGGCATTTATTGATGTATGTAATTTAGTTTGCTAGGGATGTTTTTCTGGTGCACATGCTGTGAACTCCTGACTTTGTATGAGCACAAATGTGAGTAAACAGTGTTTAACCTGCTGGCTCACTTAGTGCCACATCAGTGTTCTGACAGTGGGTACCAGTCCAGTGTTACAGATGGAGAAGCATCATTTGACTACCTTGTACCTATGGTGTGGATCTGATGTTTCTCTTTAATAATATTGTAGATTCATTCAGGTTGAATTAAATTGGTTTAATATCAATATAAACCTCTGTCTCAGAGAGGGCACAGCTGTTTTCATTGGTACTATGGTTACCTATGTAATGATATGAGCCATAATGATCCAAAGGAAGGAAAGGATTCAGCCTGCTGAAGAAGCAAAGGTGTACATTCAGTCTTCCAGTGACAAGTCATGCATACAAACATTTATTGACAGTAATAAAGGTATGGAGTTGTTATTTTAGTATGATTATATGGTCTATAATTAAGGGTTGGCTCAGGATTTCTATTAAAATGCCTCTATAGGAAGAGGAGTGTTTGCAGCCCAGACCATTGAACCAGGGGCTTTTGTACTGGAGTACAGGGGTGAACTCATATCAGTGGAAGAATGCCAGTCCAGACACTACTCAGAGAAAGAGAGTACATTTCTGTATGAATTTGAATGGCAGAATCACCACTGGTGGTAAGCACATCACATGTTGTGTAGAGATTCATGCAATTCTTATTAACTCATGAGTCAAATATTGTAAATAACTGATGGATGAGCAAATGAAGCAGTGTTGACATGTTTGAGACATGAGAAGAGATTTATCTGTGTAGTGTTATCCTACAGTTTAAGTTGACCTCTGTGTTATGTGCTATTTAATGTTTTTACATTGTAAGTGTGTACATTTGATGATTCAGTATTACACGATTTCAAAGGTTCACTTTATTTCTCTGGCTTTTAGTATTGATGCATCCAAAGAAGATGGATCCCTGGGAAGATTAGTGACAACCACAAATCACCAAACTGTGTAATAAAAAGATGATAGTAAAGGACAGGCCACATTTGTGCCTCTTTGCTGTTCAGGCCATAGAAATTGGAACTGAAACTGATTTCAGCTCTGGTGATTCCAAGTGGCCTTGGCGTGAAAAGGTGAGTGAGTTAGATTAAACATCTATCTGTGTGGTGTTTAAAGGGGTCAGCACACAGGTGATGCAGATTCTTTCTTTCATGGCTGTGGCTGTGTACTGTCTGGTATCTTTGTTTAGATGGGAAGGTGTTTGTGTTGCTTTTCCTGCTAAAGGTCTCAGACTCACACACTCTGTTTCTATTTTGGCCCTTATGGGGCCCTGGGTGCATCTCGAAGTGATTTTCACATCAGCATCACAACATCACACACTCCTTGTTTTCCATTTTTCTCCCGTATGGATGTAACTAGAAGTTATTTTACTTCAACTGAAAAACCTGACAGTGTCAAACTGTAAATTATAATAAGCATAATTCACCACTTCCCAGTCTGTTGTATGTCTAATGCTGTGTTTATACTGTAGTCCATTGCAATGTCTTTTATTTGCTCTGAGAAATCGCAGGCTCACACACTGCTTTTCTATTTTGGCCCATGTGGGGTCCTCCTGACCTCTTCATGATTTGGGATGCTCTCAACTTGTGGGGCCTCTCTCACGTCACACACAATTTTGATCTTTCTAGCTTTGTAGGGCCACTTTAACACCAAGAACTTGTACTTTTGATTTTCTTATGGAGGTCTTTTTTACGATAGTCCAAGTATTCTTACTCCTAAATGCATGGTAGTATCAAATCTCAGATTATGTTAAGCTCAACTCCCGAGTATCGCATCTAATATCTACAGGGTATTTAGTATGTGATCCATTGCATCTCTGATACTGTTAAGGGACTTGCTCATAACTCTTCTCATATGAAAAGTTGCTTCCACACGAGCCATAGACCATGCATTAATTAGCTGTTTGGAGAACAGTTGTCTTATCACTTACCTTTTTCTACGTTCATTTTTAAGGTTTATTCTTTTTTATTCATATTTAGGTTACAGTTTCCAAGTTTTCCCTTGTGGAGTACTCTGATAGTGAGGATACAGATGAAGGCTGTGGCACAGACCACCCTTTGACTTCACACTGTAATGAAGTTGTCTGTGTTTTGCAGAAAGATGCAGTGTCAGATGTTGCTAAATCTGTGTATGACTTAGATGAGAGTGTTGTGCTTGAAACTGATGATGATTCAATAAAGGATAGATTCAGTCTGCACTCAGACAATGAAGCTGTTCAAAGCTTAGAGGACAAAAAGTATTCTGGTATGTGTTAATGGCCATTTCTCACTTTTCCCAATGTAATATTTTTTCTTACATTAAGAATGAAATGATTACAAATGTCTTGTTTTGCAGATGGATGAAATGCCACGCTCCGATGCTCTCTGTGATTCAAGTGATGATGACGATGCTCACCCTTCCACATCAAAGTCTGAAATTGCTTCACAAAGGCCAAAGAGAAGTTGTTGGCACCCGGTAGGCCTTTTCTTTCCCCCTTCATTTTATAATTAAAGCGAACCAACAGAACACACATGCTTTTACAATCTTTCTCTTTGTTCTGTAGTTTGTAAAAAGCATAGGCCTGGTATTTTGTGAATGATACATGTTAGGCTCTATATTGACTTTACTGTACTGTTCAGATTTATTCCTTTTAGGGGGTTTTAAGAAATTCTGATATTGCAGCATATAACTGAAATGTAGATAGGTTGTCATACATGACAAGCTAAGTGGAGGCTCAGTTATTAACTTGAGTTTTCTTTTTTCAAAAGTCTCTTGTAGAATCAGACAATACAAGCGAAGGTAGTGAAGTATATTCCAAATTTCAGGGAGGAAAGCACTGACGGCAGCATGGAGTTGTCCATGGAAAATAAGAAAAGGACAAAGTTGATTCTACAAGTCGGATGAGAACAAAGTC
Source organism: Parambassis ranga (assembly GCF_900634625.1). Classification (NCBI taxonomy): domain Eukaryota; kingdom Metazoa; phylum Chordata; class Actinopteri; family Ambassidae; genus Parambassis; species Parambassis ranga. Next base: position 9,311,678 of record NW_021144767.1, read on the forward strand.
TTTCAGTCAGCCCCAGTGTGAGTCTAGGCAGTACCGAAGATTTGAAACAGAACCTGATTCCACACAAAGATTTCCTATTGTTACAGCAGATGCTAATGAAGATGAAATGGTAGAAGAGCCATGTGTACGTTAATCCAGTTTTTAAAAACGAAGATGGTTCCAGAAGTTATAACAAGAAACATCACTGCTTCTACTGTGGACAACAGGTTCAAAAAATGTCAAGACATTTAATTCGTAAACACCATGAAAAGGTGGAAGTTGCCAAAGCTTTAAGTTTGCCAAAAAACTCAAAAGAAAGGCGACTCCAATTAGATTATATCCGAAATAAAGGCAACTTTGAGCATAACATTGAAGTTTTGGAATCCCACAGAGGAAAAATGATCCCATGGAAACAACCAAAGGAAAAGATGAAAGGACAAGAATTTACACATTGTGTGTACTGCTATGGATTGTTCACAAGAAGAGTGATGTGGCGACATTTTCAGGTCTGCAAATTCAAGCCTCAGGGTAAATCATCACAAGGTAAAACTAGAGTCCAGGCATTGTGTGCTTTTGCTGAACCTGCTCCACTTGGACTTGGTGAAGCATACTGGAAGTTCTTAAGTGACATGAGTCAAGACAATATTGCAGTTGCAATAAAGGAAGACCCATGCATTCTGGAGTATGGGTGCAGACTCTTTACCAAGAATGAGAGGGTAACTAGCCAACACCAGCAGATTCGACAAAAGTTGAGAGAACTTGGCAGACTGCTACTGGAAGCAAAAAAGGTTGCACCTGTGAAGACTGTCAAAGACCTCATAAAACCTGAACAGTACAGTCATGTTGTCTCTGCTGCACGATCCCTGGCTGGGTTCAATGATAAAACTGGCAAATTTCACCGTCCATCTCTTGCTTGCACAGTTGGACACAGCTTGCATTCTTTGGCCATGTTTATAAAGTCGGAAGGATTGAAGACAAAAGACAAACAAGCTGTCCAAGATGCTGATGAATTTGCACAGCTATACCAAGAAAGTTGGAAATTTGACATTGCAAGTCAAGCACTAACTCAACTTGACCAAACCAAGTGGAATTCTCCTCACCTCCTCCCATTCACCCAGGATGTCCAGAATCTCCATTTCTTTTTATCAGAGAAACAGCAGCAACACTTGAATACCCTCACCGAGGAGCCTTCACCCTCAAACTGGAAAGACCTTGAGAAAGTGACCCTAGCACAAGTTATCCTCTTCAATCGCCGGAGAGCGGGTGAGCTATCCAGAATGCCTTTGTCTGTGTACTTGTCCAAGGACATGTCAGAAACGCATGATGATGTGAACTTGGCCCTTACAGCAGAAGAACCTGACCAGTTGGCTGACTTTCTTGGGCATAACATCAAAGTCCACAGAAAACACTACCGGCTTCCAGAGGGCACCCTCCAACTAGCAAAAATAAGTAAAGTTCTTCTTGCAATGGAACAGCCTGTGTGTGTGTTAGTGTGTGTGTGGCAGTGTGTGTGTGTGTGCGTCTGTGTGTGTGTTGCTGTGTGTGTGGCTGGGAGAATACGAAGGAAAGAGTCTGGATGAAATTCACCTTGATGTAAATGGTATACCTACTGTACTATAGTTTGATATGTGAACTCTTGATTGATCTCTATCATTACCATTTTAGAGACTGCTGACATGGAGAGGTGTTCACAAGAGGACGCAGAAGATATGGGTGAGGTTTTTTAACTGGTTATGAATTATTCATTTGATCTAAATACTGGACTGCCTGTGGATTTTGCTTGGCCTACTGATTGCAAGAAGTCCTACTTATTACATGTTGCATCTTTTTTGAATAGAAAGGTCTGAGTAGTATTTGCATGGTTTTATAATGCAATCCTACCAGTTCATGCGGCCCTTATAGCCTGTGTTCACATTGAATTTTTATTTAGCACGCTACAGGAAGCCCTAATGGCAAAATGGAGAAAGTTACCATGGACTGCACATTGTGCTACAAAAACTTTGTCGACTGTTCTAGACACATTTAAGTGTAATATTTGGTTATGGCTTTAATAGAATATTTTATTCCTTTCTACATAGCAAGTCTAAATACTCATTCCTGTGGCACTCCAAATGTATTTGTAATGACTGTTTTATGCACCCAGATGCCAGTGAGGACCATGAGTTGGAAGCTGAGGACAACATGACATCGCTGCAAGAAGGTACTGATTATTGTTTTTCAATCATCTTTAAAAGACACACATGCCATATATTAAAAGAAATCTTTGATTATTGTGAATTGCTTGCTATCACATATGCTGCTTCAGTAAACCTTTGCTGCATGCAGGCCCAGTGTTCCACATGCACAGGGGTCAGAAGATGAGAGCACGGTGCCTTCCCTGCTAGAATGTGCCTCAGTCAGAGGAAGAGAGGTGAGCTTAGAGCAGTGATGAAACTACCCACTATTTATTATAATTAATTATATTAAGAGTTCCTTAAACGGAGAGGAGCAACCTTCTCCAAACTATGACTGACAGGGACCTATTAAAACGCTGCGGATACTCGATACTCGAGGAATTTTGACTTTCTGTAGTTATTTTTTATTTTATTACATCAGTGATATGTTTACACAGAAAACATGTACCATTGACTCATGCTTAATTCAGATGGCTCAGGGACATTAAAAACTGTCTCTGCCCCTTGGGACAGCTGTTTAAGGGGTGGTCCACCTCCTGAAAGTAATCCATCCAGGGAAGTTCTTGATGTTTTCTTCTTCTCTTGTGTCCAACTATAGGTAAAGGATGTGTAGTCAAGAAAAGCTGGACACCAAAGGAAAGTGCTGCAGTTGAAAGGCATTTGAAAACATGTATCGTGAGGAACCAGGTTCCAGGTAAGACAGACTGTGAAAACTGTATTGCTGCTGAACCTGAAGCCCTGGGAAGCCGTGACTGAAAGCAGTGAAATACTTCATCAAAAATCGCATAACTTCCATGACAAGAAAAGAACAAGGCTTCACTGGCCACTGGTCCTTTGTTCCTCTTGTGTTTGTCAGTATGTGCTTGTTGTTGTTACAGTGTTCAAATGTCCTACAGTGTAAACACAGTCTGTGATGGCATGTCTATTTTTTGTAATGTAAAATCTTATTTGTGTTTTTCAAATACATGCCCACTGAGGACAAACTATGTTGTGAAGTTAATTGTTATTTAAGTGTTTTGTATAAGTATTGTTTGGTCCAGACTTGGATGAATGCTTATTAATTGGTGCTTGTTAGAATAGAATAGAGTTTGCCATTTGTATGGTACATTACAGTACAGATACGTTGGAATTGTTGTGTATTTCTGAGTCAAGCTTACCAAAAATATTAAGAAAAAGGATAAAAAAGGCATACTATAAAGATCAAATGCACTTAAATACCCAAAATATTTACTTATGAAGACACATAGTACTGTATGCCATGTTATATATGGAGAGAGTGCCTAATATAGACAGTATCAGACATCATCATTAGCAGAATGGGTCCTGGGTCAACGCACTGAGGCCTCTGCTAGGCTTTTTTCCACTGTCATTGAGCTCTGAGATGTTGGGAACTTAGGCCGATCAGTCTACTCATTTTGCAATTGATGGTGAATGGCTGCCGAGGTGGAGCATGTTTCATAAAGTCCAGTTTACAACAAAGCTTAATTTATAGGGCTTCTGATCCTTGTCAAGATACACAAACTGAACTTATGTGTGTGGACCTTACAAGTACTAAATGTTGGTAACAGGCCCCATAAGTGACAGAAAAACGGGTTTGGACAAACAGAGTTTTGAATTCTTTATATATGAAGTGATCTTTTTTTAACAGGAATTTTTTTTAGTGTTGCCTGATTTTTTACAGAGCTGTAGAGCCACTGGAAAGGGGGGGGGGACCCCACAACTTGGCATAAAACCTTTGGACCTCTCAAAAGGAGGTTTACAAGAATGTGTTAGTGTGTGTGTGTGTCTGTGTGTGTGTGTGTCTGTGTGTTTGTGTCTGTGTGTGTGTTTGTGTCTGTGTGTGTGTTTGTGTCTGTGTGTGTCTGTGTGTTTGTGTCTGTGTGTGTGTCAGTGTGTGTGTGTTTGTGTCTGTGTGTGTCTGTGTGTTTGTGTGTGTGTCAGTGTGTGTGTCTGTGTGTTTGTGTCTGTGTGTGTCAGTGTGTGTGTCTGTGTGTGTGTCAGTGTGTGTGTGTCTGTGTGTGTGTCTGTGTGTGTGTGTGTGTGTGTGTGTGTCTGTGTGTGTGTCTGTGTGTGTGTGTGTGTGTGTGTGTGTCTGTGTGTGTCTGTGTGTGTGTGTCAGTGTGTGTGTGTGTCTGTGTCAGTGTGTCTGTGTGTGTGTCTGTGTGTGTGTGTGTCTGTGTGTGTGTCTGTGTGTGTGTGTGTGTGTCAGTCTGTGTGTGTGTCAGTGTGTGTGTGTGTCAGTGTGTGTGTGTGTCTGTGTGTGTGTGTGTGTGTGTGTGTCAGTGTGTGTCTGTGTGTGTGTGTGTGTGTCTGTGTGTCTGTGTGTGTGTGTGTCAGTGTGTGTGTGTGTGTCTGTGTGTCTGTGTGTGTGTGTGTCAGTGTGTGTGTGTGTGTCTGTGTGTGTGTGTGTGTGTGTCTGTGTGTGTGTCTGTGTGTGTGTGTGTGTGTGTGTGTCTGTGTGTGTCAGTGTGTGTGTGTGTGTGTGTCCTCGGTGAGGAGCTGGGACTCACAGCCTGCTGCTCGTTGTCCATCAGTCTGCGGTAGCAGCTGCCTTCATACTGACTGATGACCTGATCCACGGCTGCACTCAGGCTCTGTTCGATCTGCACACACACACACCTGCAGGTCACACTGATGAACGCCTCACCCATCTATCAAAGCTGCAGCCAATCAGAATCATCCACAGCCAGGCCACTTGAGGGAGGACGCTCACCCTCTGTCTGTTTATGAGCAGCAGCAGTGTGACCCAGGACGGCCAGGAAGCCAAGGTACTGAGGAGGAGGAGGAGGAGGAGGAGGAGGAGGAGGAGGAGTCAGGTCAGCGTGTAAATGTTACAATAAATAATGGCACAGGGTACCAGCAGGGGGCAGCACTAAGAAACAAAACTGGATTTTATTTCTCACAGTGTTCAGTGAAACCCACCACACATCAGCCGAGGGACACAGGTAAAAAACAGCTGACTGAGCCCTGGATGTGGTCGCAGCATTTTCCCACATGACCTGAATGCAGCATCGGACGTTACGATGACTCACCGGCAGCAGCAGGAACCTGATCTCACAGGTCGCTGCCACACATCCAGCCACGCTGACCGCCACCACCGCACCGATCACCAGCAGGCCCACGGACACCACCTGCAGCTCCTCTGCACACACAGAGACAGAGACAGAGACACAGAGACAGAGACAGAGAGACACACAAACAGAGACATACACACACACACACACACACACAGAGAGACACATAGATACACACAGAGACACACAGAGAGACAGAGGTACAGAGACACACACACACACACCTCCAGCCATCCCTTCAAACCCATGTCTTCCAGCCCAGTCACAGTGCCGGAGCTGTCCAGCATCCAGGGCTCCTGCCCGCTGCTATCTCTGCTGGAGCTCTCCAGCACCCAGGGAGCTTCCAGGCATCCTCTCTGCCCTGCACACTGCCTCCCAACGATACTCACGCTCGCCTGCTCACCCCCACACCCTCCTGCTAGCCCCACCACAACCTTGCGCACCACCACAACATGCACCCCTCACTTGGCTAAAGCAACTAGACCGTGCCAGCAAAACCTTTGTGCCCCTGGTGCTGTGAGTAGAACTTCGTGCCCCTGGTAGCACAGGTGCGAGTAGCTGTGACTCTCTTAAGGTAGCCAGAATTATTTTTCTGGTGCCCCTGGTACTGTGCTGGAGCTCCAGGAGGGAGAGTGTGACGGCCACAGGGCCTAATGCTTGTTGTGTGTTTGTTCCACTATGGTTGCAGGTTTCCATCAGGGTGGCGCTGTGTTGATTGATCCTGCACTGCAGTCTCTTCTCTTCTCCTGCATTCACCACCTGCCAAATTGGAGGGGGGCCGTCCAATCGGTTGTGGTAAGGTGAATTTTGCTGTCTTAAGACAATTTTTGTCATGCGTCCTTTTTCCACACTCAAAAAAATAACTTGTCCAATCTACCTAATATAGTTATGTCAACAATTTCCACACAACTGTGTTGTGTTCAAACTAATTTAACCCTAGAATTACAATGGAAATAACTAACTAATGTGAAACCCACAAGACTGTCTTGGGTCATTTCAATATTACCTGGTCAAGTTTACTTTAACTGATTAGGTTGTGTTCAGCTAACTAAACCGATATTCATCATGGTAACACAACTCACCCATGTAATTCTAACTCAGCTGTATTTAGTAACACAAACTAAACAGCTCCTTGTAGTTCCAACTTAACTTACTTGAATAAGCAGTACTTAAGTAGTTTTCATTGTATAAAGCTAGTGAATTTGTGTTGGACTTATTAAACCTAGTTATGTCAACAATTTCCACACAATGTTGTTAAGTACATACAAATCAAAATACCTTAATTCGGTGAAAAATATTATTTATTTCCAATGGAACACAACAACAACCAGGAATACTTAAAAACACAACATTTTTGAATACCTCAAAACTCCTGAATATCAAAAAACATTGTTGTTATATTTCCCAATGTCACAATAAAAATGTTTCCCTTTAATTTGTAAATGAAAACAAAAGTTGCTTATAGGGCTTGCCCTTTTCCCACGTTCACAGTTACTGTAACTGTATCCCACTGAAAACTTAGATGTTGAGATTGTTTAAGATGAACCATCATTAACACAGTAAAGAAATTTTAGGTGAAGATAATTGTGTCCTCCTTGTCACATGTGCATTGTAGGGCTTAAAAACAAATCAAAGCAGTTATAAAAAAAATCCCCCACAATCAGTGACAATTTTTAACTGATCATAGCAATCATAGTAAACTTAATGAAGGGTAACTTAGAAAACATGTTTATGTTGCTATGACCAAACAACAAAATATTCACCTATCACTCTTTTATACTGCTCACCTCTTCTGTGACATAAATGCAAACTTGTCATTGGTGCTTTCTGAGTAATTGAGTCATTTTTCTCTCTTATTGTTGTAAGCATTTTTAAATGTTAACCATTTAGTACATCTGATCTCTTCACCAACAGTTCAACACATACAGCAAAAAAAAAAAGAAAGAAAAAAAAATCAGTTTCTGCCATATGATTTGGGATGGAATCCTTCCTCAAAACTTTCTCTGATGCTCAGGACCAGTACACTCTAAAATGTCCCTTCAAACAGTTTGTTCTTTAGCACTTGGGCCTTTGTTGAGAGTTTTTTGCCATCTAGTTCCATCACAAGTTTTTGCAGAACTTCAAATGTGTACGTCAGGTTTGTTGGATAGCTCAAGTCCAGAGAGTACATGAGGCCAAACAAAATTGCAACTGCATTTGCAATGTTATCAAGCTCATGGAGCACTTCCACACCTTCAATGATTATTCCAACATCTTCCAGGCCATCTGTAAGCTCGGCACCATCCCTCTTTATGGCAAAGATTCCCAGTACTGTCTGGTCCATAGCCTCCTGGTTGTCTTCAACATCCTCAAACACAAAACAAATAAACTTTAAGTTATAATATATGACATTTTCAGTTTCTGGAAGGAAAGTATGTACAATAGAACCAGAGACCAAAATACCTACCATATACTCTTTTATCAGATCTTCAGGGTCTTCATTGAGGTAAACCATCAGTGCTTTCAGTACACAGGCTCTTCTCATTTCAATGGCATCATTCTACAGCAGAGAATAAGGTAAAGATGTCCAATTGGATTATGGTGACCAGCTAGTTTATCTTCATCATCAAAAATAAATGAAAATTCATAAATACCTTAGCCAAGTCAGCCATGATATTCCTTATTTTACGTCCTGCTGCTCCTCCCTTCCTTTTGAAGATTGTCATCAGCTTTGCTGAGTGATGATCCAGCTGTTGCATGAATTTCGATCTCAGTGGGGCAGTGGTGATGCGCTTAAACTCAGCTTCCACCTACATACATTTTAAAAAGCATAAAAATAGCAACACAATACAGGTCAATACAAGAATGAAATTACTGGACCAATGTTAATGTGACTTCCTAAGATGGAGTTCCATAACCAAGTATGTAAATCATTCTATCAACAAGATCCCGTAATTATTTTTCCCTAAGTCCCTAACTTGACACAATGCTATTTTCTGGTAGATTATAATTATTATCTTTCAAAAATAACATTCATATAAAAAAACTTAGTCATCATGACTCACCTCATGCTCAAAGAAAAGCGCTGGCCACCTTTTTTTAAATTCACCAATGAAAGGCCTGTCTTCAATCACCTCATGACGCCTGTAAGCAAATGTCTTTTCCATTTTTTCCTTAACCACCTGTTGGTTGTTTCTCTTTGTCACTTCAGACAATAGTGCCACCCTGTCTTCCTCAAGGCTCTCTTGGGATTGTCCTGTTGGATAATCTGGACAATAGTTCACCTCTGCTCTTCTAGGTTTCTTCACTTGATTTGGTGATGTGCGTGGAGCACCTTGTTTACGCTTGAAGGAATTCAGATTCAGCTCTGAGCATCCAATACTGCGCAACTTCGTCCTGTAGTTTGCCATCTTATATTTTAAGCTTATTTTCCATCCATAAAAGCCAGAAACGGAACCCTGCTCCTTTAAACATGGGTGTTTCTTCACAAGTTCTTCACCCACTGCATCAAATTCAGCACTGGATGGATAAGCTTTATATTTGATTATCTGGGAGGCCAAACTTTCAAGAATGCATGATTTCATGCTTGGACTTGGACTGAAAAGGGTACCATTAATTTGAAAGTCAGTATTTGCACGCTGGAGCTGCAACTCAATATCATAAGGAAACTCAGGTACAGGGAAGATGCCTGGCCATGGCTCAGATCTGAGAGATGACGAGGATGAGCCAGAAGATGAGAGAATGTCAGTGTCCACAGATGAAACAGAAGCAGTCTCATTCAGGTTAGGTTCCACTGAAGATGTGCAAAGGTTACTTGGAGACAAAGTACTTGAAAGGTAAATTACTTTGAGGGTTGCTTTGTTTTGAACATCTGACATAGACTGCAGATTTATGAACTCATCAAAGTCAGTGTCCTTGTATTGCAGTCGGAAGTCATCTGACACCTCACATTGTCTCTTTATCTCATTTTTTAGTTCCTCAACAGAATCAGGTAATCCTGAAGGCAGGCTTATTTTGGACGAGTCGTTTTCTCCAAAAACAATGCGAAGCACTGCTGATGTCATGTTTCTTGACAGGTTATTCTGAGGAAAAGCAGGAAAATTATTAAGCCATATGTAATAAGTCTGAGTAGACAGCATCCATTTATCATCAGTATCACAATCACAGGGAGCAGAGGGTTAGTGTAAAGTAAGCATCCCTCAGAATGTTGCATAAAGGCCAGATACTTTCTTCCAAATTAGCTCATTGTGTATTGAAGTCAAAGTCAAAGTCAAAAGTAAGTCAGTATTATTTTATGATAGTGTTTACATGTTTACATAGTTAGCCAGTCGTTAGACCCACCTGGCCCAGCCAGATCATCACAGGTAACTATGTAAACATTTAGTGCTATTGTTTGTAAGTTTTACCCAGACCCACCCACTGAGGTCTGTAAACACATATAAACCATGTTTTCCTCACCAAACAGTTAGAACTGATGAAGCTGCTTGGATGAGCAGCGAAACGCCTTCAAGAAAACTCTACAGGTCCAGACGCCCTGCTTCAATCTTATCTACGACTGCTGTATCAAACTTCACTTCATTATGAAATGTGTAATGTTCATACTGGCTATAACAACCTCATCCTGAAGACACAAAAAAGCATTGATCTAATTGTGACTAATGTTTCTGTGTAAAAATAGTTGTCTCTGAATCCTATTAAAAACAGTCAGCATCAAATAATAATCAAGAATAATTACCAGACACGTGTATGTATCTTTTAAGGGTGACCATTCGACAGCTTCCACACTTGTAGTCAACCAGGGGATAGTTGTCAGTCAGTTCAGTTAATTCAGCTGACACAAGCTCTGTTGCTGAGGGTTGCTGGATCTCAAATGCTCTGTAGTGCTCTCTGTACCATGATGCTAATTTTCTGCATATGAAGATCAATGTGTCTTCCAAGATACACATCTGAAGTATCTCCACAAATTCAGGCAATCCACCTACTGATCCATGCACAAGAATCATTCCATTTCTATATTGTATGCCATTGGTAGAGACACTTTCTGCTAGAGTAACTGTTGTGAGATCAGGATGTTTTTGTTGTAGATGAAGCACTACATCCTTTTTCATGACATCTACATGAACTGACGAGACATGTGTCACCTCCAAGGCTGATCTTTCATAATTCCTTGTATGCATGTGATAGCCAATCATTAGCTGGTGCTTATTCGCCAAAGACAGTGTGATGTTTTTAAAACACTTTGTGTGTCGGACAACCTGTTTGAAAAAACTGTGTTTGGCCTCAAATCGCATTGTCCAGAAATTCACAATGGGGCCAAACCGCTTTATCATTTCTGGGTAGTGCTCCAGAAAGTGATGTTTGGGCAACAGTCTCTCGCCTGGACATACTTCCTGGTATCGCTGTCTGTGCTCTGAGATTTTAGACTCTAAATATGCCACAGACTCATCACAGTGAACAGGTGCAACCACAAGCTCTACAATATCTTTTAAGTCTAAAATCACTTTCCAGGCTGGTTCATCTTCAGGGATCAAATGACCAACCATAAATGGCAACAATCTTAACAAACACCAATTCTCATGTGCATTACCACCAATTGTTTTGCGATGTACGAAGTTGTGTGGTACCAAGTGAGGGCGATTTCTTTTGTCACCCAACCTATACTGAAAGTTTTTAATGAGATTATTGAGGTCTACAAGTGTAAACAACTTCTTTGAAATGAGCAGCCCCAAGCACTGTGCAAGTTCCACAGGGACTATGCCTTCAAACAGATCATGAACAAGATCAGGGGGATACCCTGATGTGACACAAAAGTGTGAAAGCCTTTCTGTAAAAATACAGGCTTTCTTCACACCACAAAACGTACCTCCTTTTGCCTGTGCAGAATTAACATGCAACTGTTGAAGTTCTTTGTCTCTTAGTGTAAATGCACCTGATTTTACTTCTTTAACTTGAGTTTCTTCCCGTTGAGCAGTGCAAAATCTACAAAAATACTGGTGAGAAAAACTTTCTACAAAACCAGCTATTCCATGTGCTGCAAGGTTGTCCGATATCACACACAAAAGTGTTCCCTTCACAAATGTACCTAGATGTGAGACAAAAACACCTTGCTGCTCTAAGGTAACAAGATCTTGGAGTAGTGGCTCAAAAATCCTGTGATAACCAAAGGTCTTTACATCATCAGATTTACATATCAGAGCCAGGTATATTGAGGCCAAAGAGGAATGTCTGCCTGGGGGCAAATTTCCTAAAATCCAATAAACAGCACAAAGTTTGTGTGTTTTCCGTGATGTACCAAGGGGGTTACAAACTTCAAAATCATCTAAGTATAAACAGAGAGAGATTCTTAGTTCATCTCCTGACAGAAATTCATTATTCTTAAAGTGCTGACCATCTTCAAAGGATGTGTAATGCAGCTGATCACCCACTCTCTGATGCAGTCTTCTCTTTTCAATAACCTTGTTAAGCACATCTGTTTGATTAAGTAGCTGCTGTAAAACCTTTAGTAAAGGGACATACTGAAAGCTTCGTTTGGCTTTTTCATCAAGTATAAACTCAACTGGATCAACAATATTAAAATGACGTCTATAATATTCCTTCCGCTTAAACGCAGTGGATAATGGCCCTTCCTTCCCTAAAGCTTTTGATAAAGGGTTAGCTGAAGATAGTGTGTACTTTAACTCTTTGATGAGTGAGTGATCGACCTGTAAGTTATGTTTACTGAAGAAGTCAGCAAGAATGTTATTAGCTACAGGCACCAGGGCAGAACTAACCAAATAATGAAACTCATTTAATAGCTCATCAACAGCTAGGGCTGGTACATGGAAACAATTTTCCAACTTTAATAAAACAAATGCCAATTTGTGTTCTATATCTTCTGACACATTTTCAGGATCTGGGATCAATGCATCATCCTCAAGTTCCTCAAGTTCAGCATCAACTGACTCATTACTATCTGTCAGACATGCACCACTGAAAGAAGAATTTAGTGAATCTGCTGTGGCCTTTTTCACAATTCCAGCTTTTAATTCATTCAGTGCAAATGTCCTGTGCTTTCTGTTCTTGTGAGTTTGATATGTTCCATAAATATTTGTTTGAAAGGAACAGTTCTCAAAAATGCAACATATAGTTTCATGTTTTTTTAGATGGCTATTAACATGAGTTAAAAATTCTTTCAATGAAGCAATGTGGCTACTTGAACAATGGTGGCAGCTAAATGTTGTGCAATCTACTGATGTTTGAGAGGCCTGGTCAAAATGTGATCTACACAGGTGACTTCGGAGTGCATTCCAAGTTTTAAATGTACATGGGCAATTGGAATATGTGCATGGATAAGGGTGTTTGCGGCCAAAGTGGCCATGTTTTAACCTATAGTGCTTCAGTAATTGGTAACGTGTTTTTTCTTCAGCAGCACACTCTTTGCACTTCCACATTCATAATACTGAAGATTGAACACAAACCACACAACAAAACAACAAAAACACCAACACATATACAGTATTAGCTTTGTAGATCTGTGAATACCTGAAATGTTACTTTGGATCTATTACATTACACTTACCTCAATAGCCACTTAGAAATGCAGACTCTCTGGTCCTCAAGCTCAGAAATGTAGGGAAAATCTGTAATATATAGGTACAGTTCATTTATTACACTCATCAGACTTAGTTACAGCTTGAAAATGTTGATTAACAAACATATCAGGTTCCAAAAAATAATATTATATTACTACCTATAACAAACAAATCAACATTATCATTGTTTTTGATAACGTCATTAGCTGTTGCCTCTGTCTGCATCTGATGTACACACGCGTGCACAGAACTCCACATACGGCCTTTCTACTGCGCGCACACGCACACAGGTTTAGAAGAGCTGCTGACGGCAGACACAGCAGCGAACCTGGAGCTGATAGTGTCGAGAGAGGTGGGCGTGTGCTCGTAGCATGATATATGATAATACATACATTTACACGCGGCCCTTCCACAGCAGCACGTGTCTGTCTCAGGCTTACCTTCGAAGACGCGTGCTGACGGCAGAAACAGCACCGAACTTAAACGTGGAGTTTGTTTTAGGGACAAGTCCTCCGTTTTCTTTTTGTTTTCAGCCATGGTTTCCTAACAGGGGGGCTGTCATTGGTTGGTCGTGTTCACATTAAGCATACTGAGAGTTGGCCGAGGGGAACAAAACTCCTACGGCTGCGTGAACATAGAACTGCAACTAATAAAAGGTGTTCTATCGACGAAATATGGATAAAACGATCTATCTGTTCCGGCATATCGCCAACACCCCATCTGCATTGTACATTTTATCACAAAACGTGGCTCGAAGGGCAATCTCCCTCGCTCTTGATCGCCCACTCACTTACTCACGCGCCTGTTTTTTTTAACAAAAAGTCCGCTAGCTTACCTTTAGCTGTTAGCTTGCAGCTAAAATACAAGCAAATGACACACTTTCAGACTAGCTGTTTTACGAACTTTCTGTCCCCAACTGCAAAACCATTAGAACCATTTGTAGGTGACCTCACCTTGCTACAGGGAGCTCTGCTGCCCACAGAATGAACTGTAACCTATAAAATACCATTAAACAAAACTAATGTAATGTTGCATTCAAAATGAGATTATAAAACTAACATTACAGCGTCAAATTGATGATGTAATGTGTGTCTGTCATCTGAGAATTTTGTTAATTGGCTCGTTTGTTAGTTAAATAACATTTGCTAACCTGCTCAAAGACAAATACAGCTGGACCAGCAATATATATCTCTCTCACCATACATTAATCTTCCAACATAATGGAGCGTATTAAAACATACTTACTCACAGAGATGGAGGTAGATCCCACAGTGGCCCGCCAAAATGTAGCAAGTGCAGTCAGCTTCTGAGCATGTGCAATGTCAGGCCTACGGAAACCCTTCTAGGACATTCGTAGTGTGCGCATAGGTAATGTGCGATTTACTTAACAGTGTTATGTCGAATTTGCTTAGTTCTGTTCTCTTGCTTTAACAAGTATACATTTTAACTTACACTCACTAAAGTGGGCTAGGTTTTGCAGCCAAACACAGAAATGTTAACTAAATTACACATAAATACAGTTGTTTGGTGCAACAACTCACTGTGTTCACTTTTTTGAGTGCAGTTTACTGTCGGCGTTGCAGGTCCAGTGTAGCGAATTTGGTTGATTGCAGCGGTTAATGCTCTAGGAGACACGCAGGGTTTATTGTGCTGGTGTTTGTATTTTTTTAAGGCTGGTTTCGGGGCTAGAGAGGGATATGTGTGGCTGTGTGTGTAGCGGCTGGGGCCCCCAAAACTGAACTCTGTAATGCACAAACAGACGCTGCGTGCGGCGCACAGCGGAACATAGCAGGACAGCGCGCGCACCGGACAGAGATGAGATGTCCTCTCCTCATCATCAGAGCTGTGAGGAGGAGGGAAAAAACATCGGACGTTATCACCCTGGATCTGAAAGAGCCAGTGATGCTCTTAGGTGTAAAAGTCGGATTAGGACGCAACACAGCCGAACTGCCACCCCCCTGAATCCTGAGGCAGGTGGCGGCTACAGAGAGGTCAGATAAATCACTGACTCTGAAGCACACAACAAATCAGTTTTAATAGACACAAACTTCAGTGAAACTGTATCCAGAGGCTCAAAGGGCGCCCTGGTTAGTGCGCGTAAAACTAACGCCAAATCCCACTGAGGAGCATTTCTTATTGGCGCCCTTCTGGTCACTAGTGACAGGAGGAAACGCATATAGAAGCATCCGGGGCCACGGCCGGTGCGCAAAGAAATCCACTCCCAGCGGAGGATTGTCCAGAGCGCCCAGAGAAAACCACAGAGCGCACAGCGCATTCTCGCGTCTGGCAAACAGAATATTTCTACAGAATATTTATTACAAAAATAAACAGGAAACAACTGCGCGAGTTCAAACCTGCCAGCTTCCCTCTCATCGCTGTCAGAGTCACAGCCACACACGTGGCCGGCTGGCTGATCGGCAATCATTATTATTGTTGTTCAGAAATTATGCCGGCTTTCACAAAAGCTCGGACAACAGTCACTGCAGAAACATGAGTCCACGCATCATCCACAATCCATTCACATATGCTGGCGTATCGCGCGCGGCGCTCCCTCCCAGTAAAGCTGTGCTCGCTGTCTGCCATCCATCGCTCCCACGCCGCTCGCAACTTAACTTTGAACGCCCTGTTTACGCCGATGTCCAGCGGTTGGAGTTCTTTGTTAACACTCCCGGGACTACGGCAAGCACTGAATTCATCAGCTTCGCTTGGTGTTTTTACACCGGCGGTAAGACGGGCGCTCGCGCGCCCATGTCTTCCAGCCCAGTCACAGTGTCGGAGCTGTCCAGCATCTTGGCCTTCTGAAGGCTGCTCACACTGCCGGGGCTGTCCAGCATCCAGGGCGGAGGGTGAATTAGAGTGCGGCTGTCCGTCAAGGACGCAGCTGCATTTAGAGAGGCAGAAGTTGTCTTTGGTGAGGGACGGTAAAGCTGGATCCATACTCCGCGAGACAAAGAGCGGAGAACGCGCTCCACGGGTGGTAAGAGATACAAAAAAAAGGTCTTTTCCGCACTGAGGTACCATACTCCGCGAGACGCGTGTGTGCAGAACTCCTCATACGGCCCGCCCACTAAACTATAAGGAAAGACTTTACTGAGTTTTTTTACACACCACAAGGACTTGTGCCATGGCAAGAGGGCATTATACAGAGAGGGGGCCTGCAACAGCGTGAGATGTCCGGCGATGAGTTGTGAAAATGCGACATAACAATAGCAAAGATTCAGTGTTTGTGCCTTTATGACCACATTTGCACATCTACTGTGTTCCAATGTGCCTGCGATACTTCAAACTGTCCGGTGATGAGCTGTGAAGATGCGACATTAAAAGTAACAATAGCAAAGATATACAGACATTGTTAACGAGCCTATTATGCCCGGGTATGTAGGACTATATAGAATGGTAATAACATCTGGTATGTGTGAAGGGCTGTCTGGAGTTATTGGTGACAAATCACCCTGACTTGCCTTTCTTTCTTTCTTTTATTGCTCATCATGCAAAACCAGTATGGTCTTACCTAAATCTGTTGAATCAGTGCTGTTTATACACCTACCTATATACCTGGAGAGGCTCTTGCGCTTCTCCACCTTCATCACGCCCACAATAAATTCCAACCAATCACAGCATGGTTGCCGCACAGCCTTGAAAGACAAAGGCTGTGTCCCAATTCAGGGTCTGCATCCTTCGGAGTGCGCATTTTAAGGCCGCTTACGTCACAAAGCTGCGCGAAGGCTGTCCCAATTCGCCAAAAGTCGAAGGGTCCTTCAAATGCGTCCTCCAAATGCGTCCTCCTTTTGCCTGAATTTGGAGGACGCATCGCTACCATCCTTCGTGGCCTTAAATATCCCACAATGCTTTGCGGGCCTATGTTGATGAAGATTCTCAGTCATCCAGGTCATCATCATACGTAGAGAAGATTGAAGCAAGGCGTCTGGACTTGTAGGGTTTTCTAGAAGACGTTTCGCTGCTCATCCAAGCAGCTTCATCAGTTCTAACTGTTTGGTGGGGAAACATGGTTTATATGTGGTTACAGACCTCAGTGGGTGGGTCTGGGTAAAACTTTAAAAAAAAAACTTACAAACAATAGCACTAAATGTTTCCATACTTACCTGTGATGTTCTGGCTGACTGGGCCAGGTGAGTCTAACGACTGGCTAACGACTATGAAACTGCCGGAGGGGGACTGATTGACAGCCCTTTGTTCTTACTGTGAGTATGTGTAAACTTCCTGGGAATGGATGGAATCACTGCATTGTATGTGGTAGAAAGATGATGTCTGAGGCCACCACCTCTGTTAAGGGAAGGTTTTTCCAGTTTAACATAGATGGCTTCCTTAACTCCTCTTTCATACCACCTTTCCTCCCTGTCTAAAATGTGAACGTTGTTGTCCTCAAAGGAGTGTCCTTTGTCTTTGAGGTGGAGGTAAACAGCTGAGTCTTGTCCTGAAGAGGTGGCTCTCCTGTGCTGAGCCATTCTTCTGTGGAGTGGTTGTTTAGTTTCTCCAATGTACAGATCAGAGCATTCCTCACTGCACTGGACTGCATATATCACATTGCTGTGTTTCTCCCTGGGAATCTTATCCTTCGGGTGAACCAGTCTCTGTCTCAGTGTTGTCATAGGTTTGAAATGGACCGGGATGTCATGGTTGTTGAAGATCCTGCGGAGTTTCTCTGATACTCCTGACACATATGGAATGGAGATGTTCTTTCTCCGCCTGGTGTTGTCCTTCTTCTTGTTGTTGGGGGGTCTTGTTTTTGTGGCTTTGATGAGTGCCCACTTCGGGTAGCCACATGTTTGCAGGGCCTTCCTGATGTGGTGTTGCTCCTTCTTCTTCCCCTCTGAGCTGGTGGGTACAGTTTGTGCTCTGTGCTGCAGGGTCCTGATGACTCCAAGTTTGTGTTCCAGTGGGTGGTGTGAATCAAACAACAGGTACTGGTCCGTGTGTGTGGGTTTCCTGTACACTTCCACATTGAGGCTCCTGTCCTCCTCAATATGTACTGTGCAGTCCAAGAAGGCCAGATTGTTGTCCTTGGTGTCCTCGCGAGTGAACTTGATGTTATTATCCACTGCGTTGATGTGTTCTGTGAACCGTTCCACTTCGTTAGTCTTGATTTTGACCCAGGTGTCATCCACATATCTAAACCAGTGGGTGGGGGTGGTTCCAGGATAGGAACTCAGGGCTCTTCTCTCCACTTCTTCCATGTAGAGGTTGGCCACAATAGGAGACACAGGTGATCCCATCGCACAGCCGTGCTTCTGTCTGTAAAAGTTCCCATTGTACTGGAAATAAGTGGTGGTCAGGCAGAGGTCCAGCAGGTCACAGATGTGGTCTGGCGTCATCTGGGTCCATTTGGGTCCAAATGGACCCAGATGACACCATGGTCTCATTTGATGTCACCTCCTTGTTCACCTGCATCCCTACACCAGAAGCCACAGAGATGGTAAGGACTTGCCTCACACAAGACAGCACACTCAAGGAGAGAACCAACCTAACGCCAGACCACATCTGTGACCTGCTGGACCTCTGCCTGACCACCACTTATTTCCAGTACAATGGGAACTTTTACAGACAGAAGCACGGCTGTGCGATGGGATCACCTGTGTCTCCTATTGTGGCCAACCTCTACATGGAAGAAGTGGAGAGAAGAGCCCTGAGTTCCTATCCTGGAACCACCCCCACCCACTGGTTTAGATATGTGGATGACACCTGGGTCAAAATCAAGACTAACGAAGTGGAACGGTTCACAGAACACATCAACGCAGTGGATAATAACATCAAGTTCACTCGCGAGGACACCAAGGACAACAATCTGGCCTTCTTGGACTGCACAGTACATATTGAGGAGGACAGGAGCCTCAATGTGGAAGTGTACAGGAAACCCACACACACGGACCAGTACCTGTTGTTTGATTCACACCACCCACTGGAACACAAACTTGGAGTCATCAGGACCCTGCAGCACAGAGCACAAACTGTACCCACCAGCTCAGAGGGGAAGAAGAAGGAGCAACACCACATCAGGAAGGCCCTGCAAACATGTGGCTACCCGAAGTGGGCACTCATCAAAGCCACAAAAACAAGACCCCCCAACAACAAGAAGAAGGACAACACCAGGCGGAGAAAGAACATCTCCATTCCATATGTGTCAGGAGTATCAGAGAAACTCCGCAGGATCTTCAACAACCATGACATCCCGGTCCATTTCAAACCTATGACAACACTGAGACAGAGACTGGTTCACCCGAAGGATAAGATTCCCAGGGAGAAACACAGCAATGTGATATATGCAGTCCAGTGCAGTGAGGAATGCTCTGATCTGTACATTGGAGAAACTAAACAACCACTCCACAGAAGAATGGCTCAGCACAGGAGAGCCACCTCTTCAGGACAAGACTCAGCTGTTTACCTCCACCTCAAAGACAAAGGACACTCCTTTGAGGACAACAACGTTCACATTTTAGACAGGGAGGAAAGGTGGTATGAAAGAGGAGTCAAGGAAGCCATCTATGTTAAACTGGAAAAACCTTCCCTTAACAGAGGTGGTGGCCTCAGACATCATCTTTCTACCACATACAATGCAGTGATTCCATCCATTCCCAGGAAGTTTACACATACTCACAGTAAGAACAAAGGGCTGTCAATCAGTCCCCCTCCGGCAGTTTCATAGTCGTTAGCCAGTCGTTAGACTCACCTGGCCCAGTCAGCCAGAACATCACAGGTAAGTATGGAAACATTTAGTGCTATTGTTTGTAAGTTTTTTTTTAAAGTTTTACCCAGACCCACCCACTGAGGTCTGTAACCACATATAAACCATGTTTCCCCACCAAACAGTTAGAACTGATGAAGCTGCTTGGATGAGCAGCGAAACGTCTTCTAGAAAACCCTACAAGTCCAGACGCCTTGCTTCAATCTTCTCTACGTTTGCGGGCCTACTTTTTGTCCAATAGTACGATGACGGACCAAGCGAGCGGCAGCGGCAGGAGTGCCAAATTCACATTTAAATGTAAGTAAAGAGCAGTAGTTCGAGAGTTTTAAAATGCTAGTAGTGACAGCGGCATTAAAAAAATGAGTTTTATATTTACAAACATGACGTCCTGTTGATACGAGGCGCTGTAAACTAAACGCTTTGATTGAATGTTGTTTCTTGTTGTTTACTGTAGTATAGTATAAAGTATAGTTCACGTGAGGAGCAATATTATCGTTATTATATCAAACGGTCATTCTGCCTGTTGGCATTTTGTTGTAGGAGGAGCAGAGAGAAACAGAAGAAACCTGACAATTGATAACGGAGGAGATGAGACTGGAGAGGGAGAGAGAGGAGAGAGAGAGGAGAGAGAGAGGGAGAGAGGGGGAGAGAGAGAGGGGGGGAGAGAGAGAGGGAGAGAGAGGGGGAGAGAGAGAGAGAGAGAGAGAGAGGGAGAGAGAGAGAGAGAGAGATAGAGATAGAGGGAGAGAGGGAGAGAGAGAGGGGGAGAGAGGGGGAGAGCAGAGAAAGAACGGACAGACCTCAGCTCATACAGAGGATGGTGGACAGCAGTGATTTTATGTTCTGTGTTATTTAAATGTTACTTATTAAATTGTGTATTAAATCGTTCTTGTCTCTGTGTTCTTAAACTCTTCTAACCTTGTTACATTATGTGTTTCATTACCTATTTATAATTTAAGTAAACTTTTGAACAACTTCTCAGTGACAACAGTAAATCATTTATTGTGTGTGTGTTGTGTTATGTACAATATTTACAAAGACACAGTTTGAACATTTCTAACTATTTACCAGTGGGCATTATGAAAATGTACAGTTTATTATTTATAAAAGATCAGCAGAAAATACTATTCACAAAGAACATATATATAAATGTTTGGCTGAGCAGGAGTCCTTGGTGCTGCTGGACTGGATGATGCCACGGTGAAGACCTTGGAGTCCTCTGGCTGTGAGTGGGACATCATCTGGGGGAGGGGGGTGTCTGTCTCCTCTGTCCACCACATCGTCCATCAGGGTTTGCAGAGCTGACGATCGGCGGCTGCCATGTTACTAAAGATGTTTTTAAAAAGGGCAAAAATAAAAATAATAACTTCAACAGAGCGGCTTCCAACGCAGCTTAAAATATGAAAAGCTATAAAATCTGTATCCTCACCCTCCAAAGGTGATGATGGTCAGTACACCTCCTCCAGGACAGACAGCTGGTCCTGCAGGGAGCCCCACTCTCCTCCACCCAGCAGTAATTCTCTGGTGCAGTGACAGACCTGATGCTTAATGACACATTAAAGCAGTGGTTTCAGGGTTATTTGCAGGGTTCTTACACATGTAGCTATTTATTTAAAGTATTAAAATTACAAACAGACCCTGTATCAAGTCTTACAATTGAATCAAATATAAATTACATTTAATCATATTTGTCTATCTACTGGTTATATATCTAGCGTTTGCTCAGTAACTGGTATATTAATTATGATCAATAATATGGTTAAACAGCAGCTTACCGTCACCTCCCCACTGCGCAGCCTGAAGAAAATGAGCCGTCACCGGTTTTGCTGCCGCTGGAGCCGCCTCTCCTCTTCCTCCAACAACAAATAAATATATTAAAAAGTTCCAAATGTCTAAATCCACACTGTTGTCCCGCTTGTTGTGTGTCCGTGTTGTGTCGCTGTCGCTGCTTTTGTTTTTCCCGGGGCAAAATTTATGACGTCGCGCCACAATCAGGAAGTGCTTTGAAGGCCAGACTGTCCCATTTACCAACGGTGGAGGATCCTCCGGAGGATCCTCAGGAGGACGCGGCCTCCTGAGACCGCGTAGGCTGCGTCCTCCGAAGGATGCAGACCCTGAATTGGGACACAGCCAAAGTTCGGCCCGGGCCCTGTGCACAGGAGTGCGGATCAGCGGGCGGTCAGAGACAAAAAATGACGTCATTTTGTGGGCGTAACGTCTGCAGGGGGGGAAAATGTCTTTGTCTCGCGGAGTATGGATCCAGCTTAAGCTGGCTGCCGAACTGTTGCGCCCGGAGGGTTTTTCTGGGGTACCGGTAGCGCACTGGGATTTAATAATTTTTTTTATTTTATTTTATTTTATTTTTTTCGTGCCCCTGGTACTGTGCTGGAGCTCCAATGTGAGGGCCACAGGGCCTAATGCTTGTTGTGTGTTTGTTCCACTATGTTTGCAGGTTTCCATCAGGGGGGCGCTGCGTTGATTGCAGAGACAAAACACCTGGCCAGTGTTCTGAATGAAGTATTTAGCTCCACTTGATCCTGCACTGCAGTCTCTTCTCTTCTCCTGCATTCATCACCTGCCAAATTGGAGGGGGCCGTCCAATCGGTTGTGGTAAGGTGAATTTTGCTGTCTTTAGACAATTTTTGTCATGCGTCCTTTTTCCAGTTTACTGTCGGCGTTGCAGGTCCAGTGCAGCGAATTTGGTTGATTGCAGCGGTTAGGGTTAGGGTTAGGGTTAGGGATTTCCCATTCAAAGTCAATGGAAATTGGATGCATTCCATATTTCCACATTCCAACTACAAATTTCCAAAATTTTTCCCATTGACTAGTATTGAAACCGGAATCTGGCAGTCAAAATCTGGGTGCAAAATGTGGAATTTGAACTTGACCACTAGATGGCAGGCAGGCTCCACCATTCCAACTTTCCAACTCCCATTCAAGTGAATGGGCTCATGTAAAAGAATATGAAGATGGATGGCGATCACAAAATGGCGGACAATGGCATATATAGGAAAATGGATGGTGATTCCAAAATGGCGGACATGATCGCAAAATGGCGGAAATGACCGCAAAATGGCGGAAATGACCACAAAATGGCTCTGCGCTCGCCATTAATACACGTAAACAGCTCAAACACCTATATACTTGCTCCAAATGGCTTCAAACGTTCTGCACATGGTCAGAGCACCGCCCTGAACGTCTCTATGTCATCATCGGGCTGCCCGTGGCGGTGGCGATCGTTCGCCATGAAACATCAAATGCTTATAACTTCGCCATACATGGTCCTATCGTCCTCAAATTTTTTTTATGTCATAACACTCTGCCCCCGGACATGTCTGCATGCTCATGACTCACCTGCACAGCGCCACCTACAGGAAACCGGAAGTTAGTGCTTTTTTGACAGTTTTTATGTATGAATCACATTTTTTTTGGATGCTTGGTGCACAGACTGGTCTCCACTGTTCCCTATGATGTCCGACTCAACCTAGTGGACACATACAGAACTACAGAAGGTTATAACTCCAGCACAGATGCTCCTAAAATTCTCAAATTTTTTACAGGGGATACAGACCCAACCCTCACCATGTGTGGACATCTGCGGACAGCGCCACCTACAGGAAACCGGGAGTAAGTGCTTTTTTGACCGTTTCTATGTATGAATCACATGCTTTGGGATGCTTGATGCACAGACAGGTCTCCAGTATTCCCAATGATGTCTGAATCAGCCTAGTGGACACATACGGTACTACAGAAGGTTATAACTCCAGCACAGATGCTCCTAAAATTCTCAGATTTTTTACAACATGTATGTAAACATAAAGCAGCAGAGCCCAAAGAGCTCGAGCTGCAGAGTAAACAGAGGGAGGAGGAGGCAGATCCCCGAACATGAACCAGAGACAGTGGTCACTGACAAAGGCTTTACTGCAAAACACTCATGAATATCCAGGTAGATGACTTAAAAAAGTGAAGGTTTAGATTGAGTAATCTGCAGCATGAATTAATGGTGTCTTTCTGAGTGCTGTGATAAGACATGCAATTTTAGCAGAATGGCTGAACAGTCATCACATCACCAGCTGAAATAAATCTCGTTTTTCTCAAATTCCAAAATATATCTAATAATGTAATTATATAAGTTTATATAATGATATGTATTTCAGTATGATTAATATAATTAGGCTTTGGTGATAACTGTTGAAGGATCTTTATTCTTCATATTTAGGCTACATGCAGATAGGTGTTAAACTTTTATAAATGTATCTTAGTCATGCTGTTTCACCTACATGATTCACAAAGAGCCATGGCTGTCACAAGGAGCATTGCTGACATGATTGTGAAGTTAAAATATCAAACTTATACAGTTCTGCACTTTTGTTTGCAGCTTGATTTACTTAACAAATGTTTCTTGTGTATTATTACTCTGCTAATCACGATAATCTATTTAAAGGAAAAAAAGAAGGCAAAAAAATAATTATTTATGATCATGAAATCGGTATCGGTGATACTGGCCCTGTATTTACTTGGTATCGGATCGATACTGAAATCTTCAGTATCGCCCACCCCTACAGCGCACACCAAGTGAACAAACAGGACAGTGTCAAAACAGGAAGTGACGCAATACGTTACCAGACGCAGTCCTCCCTTGGCCAAGGGAGGCTCAAGCTTACAGCACCTGGTATTCCCAGGCGGTCTCCCATCCAAGTACTAACCAGGCCCGACTCTGCTTAGCTTCCGAGATCAGACGAGATCGGGCGTTTCTAGAGCAGTATGGCCGTGAGCTTTAAAGAAGAAAAAGAGAAAAGACCATGTTTCACCTCTTTCTGAGCCTCGTTAGTGCAGTAGGCAGCGAGTCAGTCTCATCATCTGAAGATTGTGACTTCAACCCTCACAAGGGGCACTTGTTTTAGAGCCAGAATACAGATTACAAAGAGCACACTGTATGTTTACATGTCATCCAGGTCATGTTCATAGAGACCACTGAAGCGAGGCGTCTGGACTTGTAGAGTTTTCTTGAAGACGTTTCTCTGCTCCTCCAAGCAGCTTCATCAGTTCTACCTGTTGGTGGGAAACATGCTTTATATGTGGAGGAGGACCTCAGTGGGTCTGGGTCAAACAAACAATAGCACTAAATGTGTCCATACTTACCTGTGATGTTCTGGCTGCCTGGGCCAGGTGTGTCTAACGACTGGCTAACGCAGACCTGGGCAAAGTACGGCCCGCGGACCGTGCGCACAATAGAAGAAGAAACAGAAGAAAGAAAGAAAAGAAGAAGGCAGCAAGAGTCAGCTGTCAGCACGGCATCACCGCTAACGTTTTTCCCACCCTCGTTTCTTCTAAGCTGCAGCACTGTTTTATCCCATCTACTCTTTGGAGAGACGCGCTGTGTACACTTTAAAAATGCTGCGCGACTATGCTGAAATGTACGGTAAAGCGTGAAGAAACGCCACGGCGCATTCAGATGTTTCCGCGGAGCTGCAGCCGACATCTGCTCTTAAAAAGCTCAGACCTTGTCCAACTTTCAGAGCTTTGGGAACTCTAGGTTTGAACTCTAATGGTTTTCTTCTGTAAAAATATCTTCACATCATCTGCTGCTCTGTGCGGAGTGTGTTTCAACATACAACCAGCAACACTCAGAGTGGACCTGGACACACACAGAGGACAGAGGAGAGAGCAGTAAACACACTCTCTCTCTCTCCTCCCGTCCGCGTTCACACACATAAGCGCACATGCACGCGCACACACCGAGAGCAGCTGATCCGCCCGCTCCTCCTTTCAATGCACCATGACTGTTGAAGGAAAACACGGACCGGCGGATATGTTCACAGAGAAGACGGCCAACGTTCTTGATAATGGAACATCGCGCAGCCATTTATTAACCAGTTAGTTACCTTGGTGTAACTTTAGTAGTTCCATATATATCTGATTATAGTTTTATATGCTATTATGTGGTTAAATCACATTATTTATTTGAACCTTTATTTGACCAGAACAAGTCATTTTACAGAAGAAGAACAGGCGGACACATGAGGTCAGTGTTGAGTTCATATAGTGAAATAAAAACCTCCAGCTTCAGATGTTTGTGGAATCCATTCCTTAGATTAGAACTAAACTAGGCTCAAATTAAAGTAAGAACTTTCATTTCAGTTTGGTGAGTCATCCAGGAAACAGGAGAAAGGACAGGTCTGTCTGCGCAAACTCATTCTACTGGCCTGTAATGTATGGAGCTGAGGTGGGGGAAGGTCCAGGCAGGGTTCAAGTAAGCATGTATTTATTCATCTTATCACCCAGAACTAACTGAGGGAATTAAGATTTAACTGAATCCATTCAAAATGCTTCTTGTAGCTTTAAAACTGTCATAGATAATGCAGGTGTATATTTAACCTTTATAAACCCCAATGACCAACTCTCCGACCGATGTGACACCGAGATGCCCCCACACACTGCTTACAGTGATGAAAATGTAACAAGAGCATATTTATAAAGGTAGACACTGTGCCAGTGATCTCCAATTCAATTCATATTATTATTTATGAAAGAAATGTGGCCCTTTGCTTTTCTAATGGAAGTCTATGTGGCCCTCGCAAAAAAAGAATTGCCCACCCCTGGGCTAACGACTATGAGACTGGAGGGGGACTGGTGGACAGCCCTTTGTTCTTGCTGTGAGTCTGTGCAGACTTCCTGGAATGGATGGAATCACTGCATTGTATGTGGTAGAAAGATGATGTCTGAGGCCTCCACCTCTGTTAAGGGAAGGTTCTTCCAGCTTCACATAGATGCTTCCTTGACTCCTCTTTCAAACCACCTTTCCTCTCTGTCTAGGATGTGGACATTGTTGTCCTCAAAGGAGTGTCCTGTTTTTTGTAAATACTTGTTTTCTATAATGATTTTTCTTTAATGTTGTTAAGATTTCAAGCTGCAACTCGACACACAATAGATGACGGCGGCCACTGAGTAGGTCTCATCACAGATGTAATGGCAGCTGTTCTGTCCCTCTCCTGACGTTCTCTAGCTTGTCCACACTTTGAGCTCCGAGCATTCATGGAACGTGTGCTTGCAGCTGAGCCTCAGACCTCACCTGGCAACAAGGAATTCTATTTTCTGATTAGTCGATAGGTCGCTAAGTCCAGACAGCTATATGAGCGCACAGTAGTCGCTTTTTACTCATTTGCAGTATATTCATAGGAGTTTCTGTGCGGTGAAGCTGAATAATAATAATAACTATTTATATAGCACTTCTTTAAACACACAGTTTCAAAGTGCTGTACAATAAAATCCAAACAGGAACAACAGTGCGTGGTTAAAATACCATCCAGTCAATTCATAAAATAAGATAAGGCAGGAATTGCACAAGGTGAGTCAATAAGACATAAAACAATTTAAAATGTTAAAAGTAGAATAAAATAAAAATAAAAATAGGCCCGTAAGATAAAACCAGGGTAATAGCATAAGCAAAAAACAAATAACATACAATAATGTAAAAACGTGAATGAATGGATAAATAAACCGGTTTAGGAAAACACTAAGCGATAAAAGTGAGTTTTAAGAAGAGATTTAAAAGAAGACACTGAGTTTGCCGCCTGATATCCTCTGGCAGGGAGTTCCACAGACAGCAAATGTGCAGTCACCCTTTGTGATTAGCCGGGATTTGGGGACTGATAGGAACTTTCCAGAGGATCTCAGGCAGAGTTCAGGCTGGTGAGGGGTTAAAAGGTCCTGCATATAAGAGGGGCCGAGGCCATTTATTGCTTTAAAAACCATCAGTAAAATCTTAAATCAATTCTAAAACTCACAGGGAGCCAGTGAAGGGCAGCTAACTGGTGTTATATGGTCACTTCTCCTGGTATGAGTCAGAAGCCTTGCAGCGGCATTCTGTATTAATTGTAGTCTGTGAATGTTATGTTTACTGATACCACAGTAGAGGGCGCTGCAGTAGTGTAGCCTGGAGGAAATGAATGCATGTATAACTGTTTCAAACAGAGGTGGGGGGAGGAATGGTCGAATTTCTCTTAATTGCCTTAGCTGTGCGAAACAGGATTGTGGAATGCGGCGCTGAGGCCTAGGAGGATTCAAATTGAGTGCAGATCAGAGTCAGCTGCCAACAGAAGGTCATTTGAGACTTTTAGAAGTGCTGTCTCTGTGCTATGCATGCTCCGGAAGCCTGACTGGAATTTCTCAAAAATGTAATTGTAACACTCGACCATCATTTTACAGTCAATGTTACCACAAAAAACAAACTAGGGACGTTACCAATTTCAATTGTTTAATGAAAAGAAAAGACCAACTTGGATAACTTAAACCTCACTGTGAACCAGTGTCCTGTTAAAGGGCTTGCCCCACAAAACAATACACTCCCACAAGGAAACAAAGGTTTTTTCCAATCTAAGTATTTCTCACCCAACCAAAATTCCACCCCTTTCCCGCAAAACTTTCACCACAACAGGCAGTCCAAAAGGAGGCCGAAGGCACATCCTACCAAGAGAGAAGAAAAGGAAAAATGTCCGTTTTCTTATCCTGTGGGTGGCAATGTCCATTCCATATGAAAGGTCCCATAAATCCCAAAGTCTTTGAAAGGTAACAAAAAGAAAGTCCAAAACACAAGTTGTAGCAAAAAAACGAGTTGGGAGCTTCTCCCTCACTCACCCTGGACACCAGGGTTTCCATCCGGGCTTTGTGGTGAGGAGATTCTCTTCCCAGTCTTTATTCTCACTTAAGGTTTGGTGTTTAGCCCCTTCTCAGATGTTCAGAGTCCCTTCTTGTGTATTCGCTGGGGTCCCCTTTTCACAGAAAACCCCCGTGGGCCCTGAAGAACCACAGACTCCTTTCCTTCCTGGTTCTGGGTACTATCTCTCCCCCCTCCCAAACATTTCTCACTCGTCCTTTTTCAAAGCTAAGCCACACCCAGCTAACCGGCATGACACAGGAAACACTTCTCCCCAAACAGGAAGGAAACATACATATACACATGCACATATATTTTCTCATTTTTGTGGTGGTGCCACATAATTATTGTTCATGAAAGAAACTGGGAAGCCACAACTTTTTCTAGAATGTTAGATAGAAATGGCAGGTTAGAGATGGTCTGTAATTACTTAGAACAGCAGGATCGAGTGCAGGCTTCTTTAAGAGAGGGCAAACGATGGCATGTTTGAAAGAAGATGGGACAATGCCAGAGGAGAGAGAACCATTTACAATGGCTAGGATACTGGGACCAACCGTGTGAAGTACATCTTTTAAAAACCAAGAAGGGATGCAGTCTGAGAGGCAGGCGGTAGGCCTCAACTGCAACAATGCGTTCCAGTGAGGGGAGTGAAATCTCATGAAGCCGTTTCAGAGTGAAAGGGGTGGAGCACACAGTTTTTGGTTCCACAAAGACAGAATGGAATTGTTTGCGGATGTCACTGGTTTTAGTTGTAAAATAGTTCATCGCATTTCTCAGGAGAGGGTTCAACGGGCTCACTGGCAGGGGGACTCAGAACAGAATTGATTGTTTTAAAGAGGATTCTGGGGTTATTACTGTTAGTTGTAATGATTTTAGAGAAATGGGTATTTCTAGCTTCTTTTACAGTGTGTGGATATTTACTCATTAATTGTTTTAGGACGACCAGTGATGTGCTTTGTCTGTCTTTTTTCCATTTCCTCTCAGCTCTCCTGCGATCTCTTCTTATGTTCCTAGTCTCTTCATTTAACCAAGGCAGGACTGTGGGCTTTAAAACTTTACATCTAGCTGGAGCTATGGAGTCTAAAATGCAAGAGCTATTAAAATTACTAAGCAGCTCCTCAACTGTGCTGCCGTTTTCCTTTTCAGATTCCCAATTTTCAATAAAAGCTTGACAGAAAATCGGGGCAGAGAGTGAGCTCAGAGGGCGAGAGTGGATTTTTTGATAGGTCTATGGTCAGGAAGGAGTGGAATTTGGAACTGCGCTGTGATCAGTGACAGGAAATGGTGTTAGGGATACCTGTTCTACATCAACACAGTTTGACATCACAAGATCCAAAATGTGACCTTTGCTGCGGCTGGGGGATTTTACATGTTGGTTCAGATGAAAAGATTGTAGCAGTTTAATGAAGTCGGAGGCAAGTGGAGAAGAAGCAGGACAACAAACGTGAATGTTAAAATCCCCTAAAATGATGAGCCTGTCATATTTGACCATGATGATTGATAAAAATGTGCAAATTCCTGAATGAAACCAGAAATGAAATAAAACCAGAAACTCAACACAACAACACAGTGACAGGTCGGTCACACTGTAACTGATGCTTCACAACAAGTTGTGTAACTTCTGGTGTTTTTCTTTACAATCAGCCCTCAGGTCTCATGATCAGTGAAATATGAAGGAAGTGTCAGAACCGGTCTGACAGCTGGGTGACTCTGCACTCACACCTGTTCTATCCACTGAAATGCGTGTCTCACTCTGCAGCCCTGCAGCCACACTAGGGGTGGGCGATCAAATATCGATAGTATCGATACCAACGTTAGGATCAGTAATTACTCGATACTGATACCTGATGAGATCGATATAATCAATTTCATACAATTTCACATGTTCCAAGTAAGAAAAAACACTAACAAAAAAACACACTATACGTGTAGAAAACATATACTACATATATACTATACTACAACTAGAAGTCAATTCCAATGTATAAATTCATGATTATGGACCAGCTTGTTTGTTATATTGCTTATTTCTAGGGATGTCCCGATCAGGTTTTTTTGCCCTCGAGTCCGAGTCTGAGTCATTTGATTTTGAGTATCTGCCGATACCGAGTCCCGATCCGATACTTTCTATAAAGGCACTCATTGCGGCAAAACCTGTGTGTGTGTGTGTGTGTGTGTGTGTGTGTAGGCCTGTCACAATAACAGATTTTGCTGGGCGATTAATTGCCAAGAGAAATTATTGCGATAAGCGATAATATTGTCAAATCAATGTTCAACTAACATAATGATAATGACATATAATGCAAGTACACCCTTTCAAAGATCAATAAACTTTAATTTCTAAAGAACATTTAACATTGGAAAGGCCCCCAATCATCAACACTATTATTATTATTGTTATTATTAATGATATTAATATTATTATTATGAGTAGTGGTAGGCCTATTACCATGGCTTATCTGAGCATAGTCAATGGAGTTAAGTCAAACCAACTAGCACGTCATGAGCAACAGAGAGTCGAACAACACGCACTCTACCTGCTGCTGGGAGTGGGCTCACCTGTGCGCACATGTGTTTGTGTGCGCACGCGTTTGCGTGTGTGTATGCGCATCAGCGAATTTTAAAAACGCCACCATGTAGACAGAAACACGTAAAATAGCAGAGCTGGCACCAGAGGACTGGGCAAGAGAACTAGACTAGGTGGCGCTGCCGTGAGTGCCGCCAGTGAGAAGGCAGAGAACTTCACTCGTACAACGCGGACTCTCTTTGATGGCACGTTGTATTCATAAGCATGTTAGTCTTGTGGTGAATTGTGTCGAAGTGTTGAACCGGTGTTGAGCAGCTTCACAGCTCTCTGTGTTGCTGTAACGTCCAAGCCCTGCAGCGCTGTGACGCACCGTGGCGACGCAGACAGCGAGCTGACCGTGGTCTGCTCAGAACATCCTGTAAACGTCACACAATGAGTTAAAAAATAAGAACTACCTGTTGGTTTGACACATTTAAAGACAGAAGCCGCGGGACATTTTAAATCTGACGGCCGGACTTTGCACACTTTATACGCTACGACGCACCGAGTGACGCCTTTTGTCATCCAGGCTATTTGGCAGCGAGAGGGAGAGAGAGAGAGAGGAAAACAAACCAGCGCGCAAATGTAATTTATCGCGGCCGAAAAACTTATCGAGCCCATTTAAAGTTATCGTGCAATTAATTGATTTATTGTTTATCGACAGGCCTGTGTGTGCGTGTGCCGCCACACTGGGAGATTTCACACACGCAGCACATCGAGGTCTCGAACCAGGACCTGTCGCTCCAAAAGCAGCTGTCATACCCCTGCACTACAAGACACAGAGCCACCCTGCACAGAAGGCGTTAACTTTGACAGCCCTAAAAAATATATATCCGAGTCCTGATCGGGAGGTAATGTCCGATTCCGATCGAGTCTGAAATCACGTAATCGGGCCCGATTTCCGATCATGTGATCGGATCGGGACATCCCTACTTATTTCAGAGAGAACTGACAAAACATCAAAAACGTCGCTCTAAGGATTGGACTGATTCTGGTACCAAGCAAGAGGTCTGGTCAATCTGGTTCTGACAGCTAGAGTTCTTCAGGAGCTTTCAAGAACACTTGGAACCATGTTAGAGGTGCCAAAGTTTACTTTGACCTGTTGACCTCTGAAATCTAAAGGGCCATAACTCTGCAATACAATTGGTCAGCAATGTGGCTCTAAGTGGTCTTGAAAGCCCTTGAAGAACTCTGTCACATATGTTAGAACCAGATTTGCAGCTCCCTGTTTCAGGTCAATCCCCTGATTTGACCTGAAACTGACAAAATCCATGGAAATGCAGAATCTGGCCTCTGAGGTTTAGGGGGCTACTTGCTGTTATATGTTGTCAATAGAAGATCCAGGAACCTGCTACCAATGTGTACTGAACAGAGTTCTATTACATATATGAGCGCCAACTAGATGGCACTGACCTGGACCTAACCACCTGTCTATCTCGCGATGGCCTCAGGAAAGGCAGGTGTGCCAACAGCTACACAGCCCACACATGACAGTTGTTGAACAACCAGACCAGACCAGCTTGTGGTCAGACCACAATCAGTGTCAGTAAAACATAAACTCCGATGTAAAAGAGGGTTACATGGCATTAGTAAGGAAAGCATGTCATTGTGACCATTTGCATGTAACTTAAGTTATAAGTTACTAGGTACAGCTGAGGTACTAACTGAAGCTAACCCTAACCCTACCCTAAGAAACTGCTACTGTGAGGTGCAGGAAGCGACCTGCCACTGTGGAAACACAACTCATTTACACTAACATAAAGCAGCAGAGCACAAAGACCTCGAGCTGCAGAGGAAACAGAGGAGGAGGAAGAGACAGATCCCCAAACATGAACCAGAGACAGAGGTCACTGACAGAGGCTTTACTGCAAAACACCCATGAATATCCAGGAGAGGATTTAAAGAAGTGAAGGTTCAGACTGAATCTGCAGCATGAATTAATGGCGTCTTTCTGAGTGCAGTGATAACACATGCAGTTTGAGCAGAATGAACTGTCATCATATCACCAGCTGAAATAAATGTTGTTCCCAAATTCAAAATATATCTAATAATGTAATGATACAAGTTTATATAATGATATGTATTTCAGTATGGTTGGTATAATTATTATCACCTGTAGAAGGACCTTTACTCTTCATATTTAGGCTCCATGCAGACAGGTGTCAGACTTTGATCAAATTATCTTCATTATGTTATTTAACCTACATGATTCATAAAGAGCCGTGGCTGTCACAAGGAGCATCGCTGACATGTGAAGTTATAACTTCATACAAGTTATACAGTTCTGCACTTTGTTTGCAGCTTGATTTACTTAACAGATGTTTATTGTGTGTTATTATTCTGCTAATCATGATCAACTGATTAAAGGCAAAAAGAAGGCAAAAAATAATCATTGTATGATCATGAAACTTCCAAAGTAAAAGTATCGGTATTGGTAAAAAAGGGTAGTGTGGAACGCAATAAGTCTTTGACCGTGTATAACCACTTACAAAGTCCTGTTTGGAAGCCAGTATAAGGAGCATGTTTAAGAACATTAAGATGGATAAGCCCTCTTTTTGTGCTCGACAGTGGCCGCACCATTTAAGTTAAGAGGAATTCCAGAGGTTGGTGCACTATTAGTCATAGTCCGGGGGACTTGTACTCGGTGCGCCCTATAATCCAGAAAATATGGTCAATCTTTCAGTCAGTCTGGTTCTGACATCACTCCGGCCACATTGCAGAGGTGGAGCTGCTCTGCTCATGATGTCACTGCTGCTGTAAAAACACAGACACAGACATAAGAAGTGCACAAAGTGTTTTGCAGTCATGTAGCATGTGATGCAAAGCTGACAGATGAAAGTCATGTCTGAAGCAGCACAGTGCATTTCCATCTGCTCAACACAACAACACAGGTCAGAGTCACACTGTAACTGATGCTTCACAACAAGTTGTGTAACTTCTGGTGTTTTTCTTTACAATCAGCCCTCAGGTCTCATGATCAGTGAAATATGAAGGAAGTGTCAGAACCGGTCTGACAGCTGGGTGACTCTGCACTCAGACCTGTTCTATCCACTGTTAACCCATTCATGTCAGTTCTGTGTCAGGTGTCCTGTTTTCAAGGTAATGAAATAGATGGATGATAATATCCTGAGTTTCCCTGAGGGACCTCATCCCTGCTGCACTGTGTAAGGTGTGTGATCCATGCTGCTTCTGCTCAGTGATTGATACTCACAGTGAGGTCTCATTCAGTCAGCAACCATTCTCAATAACACTGTTAGACTGTAGCAGACACACGTTGAATCATGTCTGCCCTCAGGAGCATGAAGGTGTGACAGGAATGCAGGTTACAGAGAGTCCGGCTGCGACAGCTGATTCTTATATTTACTGTATTTGACTTCAGGGTTTGCAGCACATTATGTCGACCAAGTCATGTAAAGAAATCGGTCCAGACAGTGTTTAGCTTGTGTGTTTTCTTGTTGTCTGTCAGAGGCTGGGTCGTGGCTCTGCTTCAGAGAGTTGGCTGCTGACACCTGGCTCCCAGCTGAGCCAACAGTCTGTTTAAACCTGTTCAGAGTTTCTAGGAAGTCATGTGACCACAGAGGCTCCTCCTATGATGGAGTATAAACACCCTGAACACTGACTGCTCTCTGCTTCGTCACAGAAACCAACAACACAGGTAAGACTCACTCACTGTGAAGGAATGATAAGAAAATGCTTCCAACATGTTGAGTGCAGAGTTTTAATGTGGACATTAGCTGGATAGATCAATAGGAATCAATGGCTTTTATGTTATCATGTTCTATTATGAAGGTGACATCATAAGGTCACAGGTAAAGTATAAAAATGTTGACGTTTCTTTGATGGCCACTTTAGCTTCAAGATGGGAATGGTGGCCCTGTGGCCATCTCTCCCCAGATGAAAGCTCTGAGTGTTACCAGAATGTTTTTAGCATGGCCACTCTCTTCCATGTAGTCTACTGTGCTTTATTTAATCTTTGAACAGCACATATATGCTCTGGTATGCAGAACTTATAAATAACCATGGTGGGCCGCCATGGACAGAAATGCCAGGGCCATATTTTAGTCCCAGGTCAGCCCTGATAAAGAGAATGTAGTTTGGTTGTAACAGGATCAACTCATTGTAAACTGGTGTTTAGAATTTCAATACATCACCCTTATCAATGTGCAGCTGTGAGGAGGTTGTAGC
The DNA here is from genome assembly GCF_900634625.1 of Parambassis ranga. Classification (NCBI taxonomy): domain Eukaryota; kingdom Metazoa; phylum Chordata; class Actinopteri; family Ambassidae; genus Parambassis; species Parambassis ranga. The sequence goes on from NW_021144767.1 coordinate 9,346,562, forward strand.
CTGCTGAGATGTGAGTGGAGCTGGATGCTCACAAAGATGAGAACCATGCTGCTTCTGCTCTGCTCCATCCTGTGCTGATCTGTAGCTCATTGATTGCTGAGCTCCATCTAGTGGACAGACAGTAGAAGTGAATCAGGAAATGTCTTTCAGACACTTGTTGGACCGGTTTCACCGTCACTGACGTGTTCAGACTGTGAGGCTGTGAGGAAGTGACGGCGTCCTCAGATCAGATTGTGTCAGACAGCAGGACTGAGGAGGACCAGGAGCAGCTTCTTCTCCACACAGGAAGCTGGAAAGTGTCTGTAAGTCCATCTGAACTGATCCAGCAGGTGAGAGTCCTTCCAGAGAAATCTCTCCATGTCTGATCACACTGTGCTGATCAATCATCAGTTTGATCACCTCATTTATCTTTACTGCTGTGTAACTGAAAGATATTTATTGTTATTGAATGTCAGTTGTGTATGGAATTGTTCTTTTTTTGTGAAGTTCATTGTTTTCATTTGCTGTGACTGCTTTCAGTGTATTTTAACACATAAAACTGACAGCCAGCACCATGTTCTTACTTTGGTTTAATGTTTATCAGACCATCATTAATGGATGGACTTATGCTAGCAGACAGTAGCTAACTAGCTAACTGACAAGCCAGAGCAGCCTGAACTGTCCCTGCCCCCCCCCCCCTTCATCTATGCCACTGTCACTGTGTTGACATGTTGAAGATCTCTTTGTGCAATGACAGCCTCTTGTTGAATGTTTTCCCACTGCAAGCTAATCTGACATGGTGTCACTTCATCTCATACATACTGCTTCTGCTGAGGTCCTCTGACTTTTCCAGGAAGCTGTGATGACGTCAGAGGACCTTTTGTACATTCTGCAAGATCTGAAAGATGAAGAGTTCAAAATGTTCAACTGCACTCAAAAAAATCATTTGTTGGGGGAACATAAAAAAATTATGGAAAGTATTTCCATCCAATTATAACACGCTAATTTAGCAAGAAATTGTTTTGTTGTGCGACATAAACATAAATATGCTGGGTCAACATAATGCGTTTGTGTTACTGTGACTTAATTACAAGGGGTAAATCCAACATAACTTTTAAAGGTTATTTCAACTTAATTAGAATGGGTTTATCCATCATAACTTTTATGTTAGTTCAACATGTTTGATTAAAGTGTGGGTGACCCAATTTAATCGGGTAGGTACAACTATATTTAAAATGATCACTCAGCAATACATATTCTTGCCAAATTAGCATGTTATAATAGAATATAATTATACATATTATGTTCACCCAACAAATGTTTTTTTTGAGTACACGTGTTTGTCCTAAGTCAGGTCCATTGTGGCTTCTACAGGATCAGCTACAAGTTGTTCATTACAAATTAGATTAGAAGAATTAGTTGCCTTGAATTATTTATTTCTTTTTTTTTTTTAGTACACATATGAACTGGGCCGAGTCTCTGCTAAGACCTTGTAACATGTAACATGACCTTGTAACAAATTGTCATCTAGACATTCTTTTAACATGAAAAATAAATTACATGCTGGGCTAGTGGGCCTTGTGAACTTGCATGCACTTGTAGTCAGTCTGTGATCAGATGCTACATATATGTATATACATATGCTCCCGTTTGAACATAAAAAAATGTTTCCATACAAAGTCCAAGCAGTCAAAACGTGAAAATGATAAGCGTCAGTGCAAAAACAGTGGCATAATGAGGATGCCTGTTCAAGTCCAAATTAAAGAGTGTGCACATTTTCAAAAATTATTGAGCAAAAAAATCTTAAGAGCAATAAAAACAAACAGAAAATAAACAACTGGTAATGTAACATTTTACATCCATGGGCATGTAATGTCACTGTATGCAACAGTTAAAATATTAACATGCAAGTAGGGTTTTTAGCACCTGCAGTTTCTTAGACAATCTCTGTCCAACAAGCCCCATGATGAGCTTCTGTAGAGCTTCAAAAGTGTATTTCCACTCTGGAGGGTAGCTGAGATTGAGCGCATAAACTAAAGCGACCAGCATTGCATTTGCCACTGGCACATTACCAAGGTTGTTGAGGACTTCTACCCCCTCCAAAATGATGATAACATCCTCTGGACCATCATCAAGGTCTGCACCTTCTCTGCGAATCACAAATACACCAAAGACCGTCTCCATTTCAGCTTGACCGTTGTCAACATCACAGTCCTGAAAAAAGAAAAAATATAAGTAAATGAACACAACAATATCATACAGATTAAAAAAATGGGGCACATTGCTAATACAAAGCAGCCATTTAATCCACATAATGTGTGATCTATGAGATCTAGATAATTAAAGGTAAATTACATACCAGGCGTTCTTTCACCACTTTGTCCGGCTCTTCATTCAGGTAGACCTCTTTTCACATCAATGCTGTCAGTCTGAGCATTTGGCCCGCACGATGTATGCCAGGAAACAAAAACATGAGAAGAACAATTTTAAACAACAGGGAGACTAAATGTGATGTGACGTTACTTTTACTCTTCTCCCCATTATATTTCCTTTTAAAATGTCAACATTACAGTGATGTGTTTGGCAGTGTGTCCCCTTTGTTTTACCTGTGTCATTGGTATCAGGATACTTTTTATCTTTCTTCCCTGAGCACCACCCTTCTTGCCAAAGACCTGGAGCAGTTTTGATGAGTAACCATCCAGCTCGGAAAAGAACTTTGGCAGCAAACCAACCTCCTGAACTCAGCACATAACTTGATAATGGGTACAGAGAAATATCAATGCGTTAATTTAACAATTATAGTTTCCCACCAAATCTTGGAAAAATAGTTTGGAAACATTTTTTTGGGTGCTACACATTAGCTGCATTGCTAATCCACAGAAGCACAATACTTATAAATTATGTCTTGTGGCAAAGGTGAAAAAAAGGCTTGAAACAATATGATACAAGAGCAAAGAAATCACCACAAAAAAATAATTCCAAACTGTTTTTGAATTGAACAACTCTAATCATTTACCTCATGCACACGGAAGAGAGCTGGCCATCTGGTTTTAAAAACTGCAATCATGGGTGCATCTTGAATAACTTCTTGCCTTCTATGAGCAAAGGTCTTGGTCATCATTGCTGCCACTGTGTCCTCATTGTTCCTTTTCGTAGCTTCCAACATAAGAGTCTCCCTTATCTTTTCAAGCGTCTCAGCTGATTCACCTGATGGGTAGGAGGGGCAGTAATTCACCTCAGCTTAATAAAAAGTGTAGTTCCTTGAGAAACTCATCCATTTTTGTGGCTGGCACATGAGCAAAATGCTCAAGTTTGAATAAAGCTGTAGCTAAATTTTGCTGAATTGTGTCAGGTAGAGTCTTACTTAAATCCACATCTTCACTTGGAAATGCACTGTTTATTTCCATTGCAGAATAATCCAAACTAAGTAAGGTGAGTGACCCAACAAACTTCGTCATGAATTTCTGTGATGACGAGAGAGAGAGAGAGATAGAGAGCAAGTAAATGTTAAATATATGTATTGCATGTTCAAATACACCAATGACATGGTGACAGTATGAAAAAAAGAAAATGAGCTTCATTGGCCCTCAACACTAACATGCCAAAAAAGAAAACACACAGTGCCTCAAAAATAAAGTTTTAAATGATTCATTACAGAGGAATTAAAGTCTTTGCATATTGTTGGCACCTTTATTTAGGTATGATGACAAAAATTAACATGGGTCGATGAAACTTGTTTAAAATACAATCCACAAAAATAAAGCACGTTTTTTCACAGCACAACTCTGGGATAGTGAAGAATACACAAGCCCACAAGGGATTTGAAACTGTGTAGACCACAGCAAAATTATTCCAAACCCAGCATCGTATAAGTGTAAACTAGCAGGTTAAGCCGTAAATGTACAGGAGATGTATTGTCTAGTATTTCATTAAGATAACTAACATCACAGCTCTGACAAGAATGCAGCACTGTGCTGTGAACTTCACCATGTCCTTAGTGGATGTGAAATACAGTGGCTGATATAGGTCATTCTAGTAGGCCCGCGCATTTGTCACAATTACCTTGTGTGTCAGAATGGCGGAATGTTGAAGAAAATGGGTGCCGCCACCCCGACAAAGGAAAAAAACCGTTACAGTGCAGGGACGTTTAATAAAAAATGGAAATGCTGACACAATTACACGTCAATGTCGGACTGGCAGCCTGTAACCAAACAAAATCCCGGATTTTGAAATTCCGCCTGGCCATATTTATAGGTCTCAAAAAGAAGACATGTCCGGCCAAAAGAGGACATCTGTTCACCGTAACTACGAAAACATTCGGCAACGAAATTAATCGCTCAAAATCATAAAGCTGACAGATAATAAGTTGACATTAACGTTTCTGTGCAGTGGTTTATTTTCAACTTACCGCCTTCCATGAGTGTACGCCTTCCTTCCTCTTCCATGTGCTGCCAGTCTGTCTTCTTCTGCAACCTCGCCAGTTTGTACATGCACTCCCTGCTCGCACACTACTGCCACCTTCTGTTCTGGAGTTGTACATGCGATTTGCTCTCTTACCCCAAAAGCATTAGGTTCTGTCAGCATGACTGAATTTAGCAAACGTAAAGTTATTGCACATCATGCTAAAATAGCATAACTTAATCATGCTCAACCACAAAACATAACTATATATGGTAGAAGCTACATGTTATAATTTGATTAATTTAGCAGACACACAATCCAGCTTTTTTGAGTGTGGTTTCTGCAGCGGCCCGGCTGCCTAGAGGGCCATGCACCCATCAAAACATGCCACCTGCAAAAGGAACACAGGCTGGAAACTGTGACTGTGATGGAGCAGACATATGAAATTCCTAATGCAGTGCAGGTCACCTGGAACATTTTAGGGAAGATCCCCAGGAAGGACCTGCAGCAGAAGCTGGATGGCATCAGGAACACTAACACTGGACCTTCAACTCATACTTGCTCTCCTCTTCCTCATGCTGAAGGTGAGACTGCTGTATTCTCTGAGATCCCTACAAAGTGCCTTCAAAACAGAAGTAATAAAAGCTACACATAAGGCTACATGATGTACATACAGCATAGCACAGTACAGTACAGCAAGTGTCTACAGAATTCCAAGAGTTAAATGGTTAGGTCTTATCCACAAGGTCCTTGTGAAGCATCAAGGGCCACATTATTACTCTCTCTGGATCCCACTGGGCCGTCAGATACTGTTGGCTGCTCCTCCCTGTCAGTCATGATCTGAGATTAACAAGCAACACAGATCGTGTTGCTTGTCGTGTTGCGAATTGTATTATTAATTCAACTGTCATATTTTGGGTTGGTCCAAAAACAATCTTAAGATTAAGAAACCCTTTATTTGTCCCACAATGGGGACAAATTCAAACTAAACTTAACATGCACCCCCCCACCCCCCATTATTTTAAAACAATTAAAATGACAGTTTGTTAGTTGTAATTGAGGAAAAAGCCTCAAGTAATCATGATACTACTTGATATTAACATCCCCCATCCCTACTGTACTACACATATTACTAATGTGGAAATGTTTTTTTGTCTTTGTACATTGTGCAAAGATGTGAAACAAAAATGTACAATGTATCTACAATTCTCATGACCGTGGAATAGGTCAGGGTAACCGCTTTCAAATACCGGGACTCGTTTTAATATAAAAATACCGTGACTTGTCAGATCGGACTCAGGGGCGAAAAAAATACAAAATCTGATCGGGACATCTCTACTCATAATAAATGTACAAAAAATATATAACCTGCACCTCATCTTTAATCAGGGTTAAAAATGCATCTGAATCATAACCAGTAATCAGAATTTTGTCCTCCTGTCCACAAAAGGTCACATACTGAATATTTTCCTGTAAGTTAAAACAATACACATTTTAGACCAGTAATTAATAAGTAAGTGATTAAGGTGGACTTTTTTGTGCTTCTTTACCTGGCCACCATTTTGTCTGTGTTGGTGCATAATAATGTATTATCTGTTTGTGTCATTAGGGACAAAAATGTCCACTTCTAAAAAACTGATTTTTCTGCATAAATCTCTTAAACAACTTCAGCCCTGCTAAAAACTAAAATACATTAAATCATTTTGAGGAATTTACAGAACTTACAGAAGAAAAAAGATCTTAGTGAAGATCGGTCAGAATGATCTGGTGAACAACCTCAAAGTCAGAGAACTGTTCATAGATGAGAATGTCTCTTCACAGAGTGACACGTGTGTAACACAGTCTGCTGTTTCTTCAGAGATCCTCACTGGCTGTCAGCAAAAAATGAAGTCTAACCTGAGGAAGAAGTTCCAGTGTTTGTTTGAGCAAGTATCAGACCACAAGGTATCTTTAAAGGCTCACCTGGAAGACAGGAACCAATCAGAACAGTGATGACAAAGGGAGTGGCTGGCATCGGGAAAACAGTCCTAACACAGAAGTTCACTCTGGACTGGGCTGAAGACAAAGCCAACCAGGACATCCAGTTCACATTTCCATTCACTTTCAGAGAGCTGAATGTGCTGAGAGAGAGAAAGTTCAGCTTGGTGGAGCTTGTTCATCACTTCTTCACTGAAACCAAAGAAGCAGGAATCTGCAGCTTTCAGGACCTCCAGGTGGTCTTCATCTTTGATGGTCTGGATGAGTGTCGACTTCCTCTGGACTTCCAGAACAATGAGATCCTGACTGATGTCACAGAGTCCACCTCAGTGGATGTGCTGCTGACAAACCTCATCAGGGGGAAGCTGCTTCCCTCTGCTCGCCTCTGGATAACCACACGACCTGCAGCAGCCAATCAGATCCCTCCTGACTGTGTGGACGTGGTGACAGAGGTCAGAGGGTTCACTGACCCACAGAAGGAGGAGTACTTCAGGAAGAGGTTCAGAGAGGAGGAGCAGGCCAGCAGGATCATCTCCCACATCAAGACATCACGAAGCCTCCACATCATGTGCCACATCCCAGTCTTCTGCTGGATCACTGCTACAGTTCTGGACGTGGTGTTGAAAACCAGAGAGGGAGCAGAGCTGCCCAAGACCCTGACTGAGATGTACATCCACTTCCTGGTGGTTCAGACCAAAGTGAAGAAGATCAAGTATGATGGAGGAGCCGAGACAGATCCACAGTGGAGTCCAGAGAGCAGGGAGATGATCCAGTCTCTGGGAAAACTGGCTTTTGATCAGCTGCAGAAAGGAAACCTGATCTTCTATGAATCAGACCTGACAGAGTGTGGCATCGATACCGAAGCAGCCTCAGTGTACTCAGGAGTGTTCACACAGATCTTTAAAGAGGAGAGAGGCCTGTACCAGGACAGGGTGTTCTGCTTCATCCATCTGAGTGTTCAGGAGTTTCTGGCTGCTCTTCATGTCCATCTGACCTTCATCAGCTCTGCTGTCAACCTGCTGGAACAACAACAAACAACATCTGTGGAGTCTGAAGTCTTTAGAGACAAACCTGAACTAAAACATCTCCACCAGAGTGCTGTGGACAAGTCCTTACAGAGTCCAAATGGACACCTGGACTTGTTCCTCCGCTTCCTCCTGGGTCTTTCACTGGAGACCAATCAGACTCTTCTACGGGGCCTGCTTACGCAGACAGGAAGTAGCTCACAGACCAATCAGGAAACAGTCGAGTACATCAAGGAGAAGATCAGTGAGAATGTGTCTGCAGAGAGAAGCATCAATCTGTTCCACTGTCTGAATGAACTGAACGATCGTTCTCTAGTGGAGAAGATCCAACAGGCCCTGAGTTTAGGATATCTCTCCACAGATGAACTGTCTCCTGCTCAGTGGTCAGCTCTGGTCTTCATCTTACTGTCATCAGAAGAAGATCTGGAGGTGTTTGACCTGAAGAAATACTCTGCTTCAGAGGAGGCTCTTCTGAGGCTGCTGCCAGTGGTCAAAGCCTCCAACAAAGTTCTGTAGGTGGATTTATGAACCATTTCAAACATGGTTGATTTTTATATGAACAATAAAACACTGACTTTGTGTTCATTCTTTTTTTTCTCAGACTGAGCAGCTGTAACCTCTCAGAGAGAAGCTGTGAAGCTCTGTCCTCAGTCCTCAGCTCCCAGTCCTCTAGTCTGAGAGAGCTGGATCTGGATAATAATGACCTGCAGGATTCAGGAGTGAAGCAGCTGTCTCGTGGACTGAAGAGTCCAGACTGCAGACTGGAGACTCTCAGGTCAGGATCCAGCTTGTTGATCATCAGTTAAATTCTGCTTCATGTTCATGTTGAAGATCTGTTGGATTTTCCTTCTTTCTTCTTGAGTTTATGACATGTTTTGTCCCTCCAGTCTGTCAGGTTGTCTGATCACACAGGAGGGCTGTGCTTCTCTGGCCTCGGCTCTGACCTCCAACCCCTCCTATCTGAGAGAGCTGGACCTGAGCTACAATCATCCAGGAGACTCAGGAGTGGAGCTGCTGTCTGCTTTACTCAACAGTCCAGATTGTAGTCTGAAGACTCTCAGGTACACAGAGACCACAGAGCATGAGTCCTCCTCAGTCTGTCAGTTTAGCTCATATATCCACAGCTGTTGATGGATGGACTGAAACTGCAGAGAAGAAATAATCACTGATCCCTGATGTTCATCTTCCTCCATCATTAAGTGTCCATCATGTTAACTTCACTTTTCTTTATACATGTTCTTCATGTCAAAATACATACAGACTGATTTTCAGTCACACTTAGTGCAGATCAAATACTAAATGATGCCCTACTTATTAATGTCCTCAGCTGTAAGAACCACTGAATTATTTCCACAAACAAATGTTCCTGAAACAATCCATATGTGAAGCTTCAGAGGAGACAACAACACAATGGTAGAAGGAGGAGTTCCTTCAGTCAGAGACAGAGAGCAGGGAGACACTACAATATTATCACTGTAAAAACTACACACAGACATGAGTGAATGTATTTATTTGAAGTGTGTCAGAAACTCTTCCATCCATGACACATGTGAACCAGGCTTGTGTTTGCATATAGAGTGAAAGGAACAAACAGTCAGAGACAGTGTGGCTTGTTTGCTGCTTTGGATAAATGCACAATGCTGAGATCAAACCTACACTGTTGCTGCATGAAGAGGATTTTACAGTAAAGCACTGACAGAGAGCAATATTTCACAGAATGGAGGACATGAATAAACACAGAGCAGATCAGGAGAGACTCTTCTGGAGTCGACACAGATGAGTTTCAGTCTGTTTGTGTGTCTCTGACAAACTGAGGAACTCTGCTTCATGTTGATCAGCAGTTTGGACTCATGTTGGTTAGAAAATCATTCTGACTGTGTTTCTTCCTGCAGGGTGGAGCATGGTGGAGAGCAGTGGTTAAAACCTGGGCTGAGGAAGTGTAAGTTTGACTCAGTCTTTCCTCATGTTATTGTGCATGAGTCAGTGTTCTATCAGTCCATCAGAGCTGTTGTAGCGCAGCCTCGGCGGTTGGATTTCTTTGGTGTTTACTGGAGTTTATTACTCCCCAGCAGGAGTTTTAGGTTCCAGCTTTGTCATTGGTTTTCCTTTTTTCTCTTGTTAGGGAGCTTTAGTGTGTTGTAGTGTCTCTGTGTTTGTTTGGGCACTGCTCAGCTCTGAGTTCATGAACTGCAGCCTAACACTGAAACCAGCCTGTGTAGCTGCCGATCTGAGAGTGGGGACGAGTGGGGAGGTGCAGACATGCTGTGTGTGGGTTTCCCCTCAGCCTGGGACATAACAGAGACAACCAAAGCAGACAAAAGACAAAATCCAATAAGAGACCACAAAGGGTTGAAAAGGTCCAAACACAGGAAGAAACAGCTCCACAGTCCAAAAGCAGGCAGGACTCAGACACAAAGAATCTCATCCAAAGGGTCAGACTGGACTGATGGACTGAAGAGTGAAGACACTGAGACACTGAGCTGTGAGCAGCATTATTAGGGTTAGGGTTAGGGCGAGAAACGCCACTGTTTAAGAAAACGAGTTACCACCAAAATAAGTTTCACACGGGGTCTCTGTTTAAAGTTTGTAATCAATTAGTAACAAAACACGTTATCCGCCATGTTTCCCTGCACCGCTTCTTCCCTTTTTCCCAATCTGCTACAAACGCCCTGATTTTCAGCACAATGCAGCATTTCCATTCAACCAATCACGGGGCAGCTTTCCAACCGTCATGGCGGAGGGTTTATATGAAAACTAGAAGTTTCATATAAACCCTTTTTGGAAAGAAAACACTTTTTTTCTGGATTTATAGCGTTTTGGAAGCAATCTCTTCATTTGTTAGGCGGGACAGCCGAAACCAGTTAAACAAGCTTTTACTGACAGCTCTGAACAGACCACATTAACTTATCATTCATTTTAGTGCAGCCGCCACAACTTCCATTTCACAAACCATTGTTTAATCTTCATTTATTATATTTCCTTTTATTTTGCTTTGTGCTTTGGTTTCATTCTGTAACACTGGACTTATTTTTATGAAGGTTTGAACTCTGACAGTGTTTGAACAGGAGAGAAAGGAGTATAAAGTGTGTAGTGAGGGCTTCACAGCCTTAAAGCATCTAGAATAACTGTAAAAAATAAAGCCCATCACTTCACGGATTTCACCTTTTGCGGGTTATTTTTGGAACGTAACCCCGCGATTAACGAGGGACCTCTGATGAGAAGGAAGAGACTGGGCTCTCAGCTGCAGTAAAGGGGGCAGGTCTGGCTCCAACACAGGTTTCAATGTGCAAGATGTCTTGCCCTCACATTCTTCTTCCATTTCCACTTGTCCTGAAACTTCGGCCTTCGCTGTCAACCTTCCTTTTCTTACTCACACTTGCCATTTTAGAAATGGGCAATAAAAAAACACAGATCACTGGCAAAACAGGGTGGTGAGAGTTTGACCATGTTTGCTGCCATCTTGTGGTGAAATGTTAAATATATATAAATAATAATCATTTTTAAAGGTGTGATTTCATCCTGTGGACAACAGTACTGGTGGCATATTATGACATTATTGATTTTATGACAGAGGCTTCAGCCCAGTGAACATATGAACTGGACTTTTGGTCTGTTCTACAGGAAGAACCCTCAATGATAATGCACCAACAATCCCAACCAAAGAAAGGAACATAAGGACAGAAGAACCAAACAGGAAGAAAATAGAAATAACTATTGTTTATATAACCTAGAAAATTTCACAAGAAATTTTGAGTGGGCCAATGCACGCTCACCCACACTCTGCTGCCGGTCCGCCCCATTATATACCACCAAACCTCATTCCTGATCACCGGCAGATGTGAAAGATGCCACTGATGACATTTCATGCTTTTACAGTGTTTCTGATTGGTTTTATATAAGGTTTAATAGGCCCCAAGCTTCTCCATTCATTCTGAATGGAGGAATCCTAAAGATGTGGATGTGACTTTGGCTGCTATTTTATGAAGTTTGGTAAAAGACATGAACATGAGGACTCAGTATGATAAAGTCCAACTCCTTATGAGCAGTTTGCAGTTGAAATGAATATTCTGTGTAGAAGCATGCCAGACAGATAGGCTTCCAAAGTTAGCTGGGTTTTGTCAGGGATCTCACCAGTTTCCCATTATTTCCTATGAGGGGGGTTAGGTCAGCTTAAGTGGCTTGCCTGTCAAAACAAAAAGTGGCACAGACATGGGGACTCAATATGTCAGAGGTCTAATGTTTATCTACATTTTACATTTTGAATGAAGGTTCTGTGTGAAAGCATGCCCAAACGCCATGCCTTCAAAGTTTGACAGTGATTTGATGCCTGTGGGGAGGGTCGATCGCAGTTTTTCTGGATTTTTTCAAACACCGTTTATCCGATCGCTACCAAACCTCAGAGGGTAGTAGTCCTGACCGAGCCGGTCGATTTGATGTATAATTTGTAGGGGTGGCTAGCGCTAGTTAGCTGTGTAATGAATTACAGGCTTTTATTTTGAAAATCAGTGTGTGTCTGTGTAAGTGTGTGTGTGTGTGTGTGGGGTGGGGGGGGGGGGGGGGTGGGTTGGGGACACTCCCTAATGCATGTTAAAACATGTTTAAGTGTTTTATTTTGAAAATCTACACGTCAGCATATCCTGTTATTGTGCAGGGTCTTTTATTTTGAAAATCCATGTTTGTGTGTCTGTGTGTTGGCAGGTGTGTATAGTGTGTGTCTGCATATTTCTGGGTGGCTTGTGTGTAGTTTACCAGGCCTAGTAAGGTGTGTAATGATTTGGAGGCTTTTATTTTGAAAATCAGTGTGTGTGTCTGTGAGTGTGTGTGTGTGTCTGAGTGTAGTTGTGTATGTTCCTGTATGGAGCTTTTGGATGATGCTCTTTATCCAATGATATAGTTGATGCTGCTGTTACGGTTACCATGGAAACGGCTCCCTCAGTTTTCGGCTTCCTGGTTTTGTGACTTTTGCCTTTTTTCTCTCTCTCCCCATTCACCGTCTATGTCGTTCGCCCACTGGTTTTTTGCGATTTACGTGAAAACCGTATGTCGGAACGGAAAGAAAAGTCATAGCACAGGTGTCCCGGTACAGCCGGACGTCCTGTAAAAGTTTCAGGTCGCTCACATTAAAGCTGTGGGACTAGTTCTGCTGAAAATGTGTCCAGAAGAAGGAGAATAATACAGAAGCGGAATAAGTATTTACAATAGTAACAGTGGAACAATATCAGGATAGATCAGGAGGTCTGAGTCTGGTCTTTCAGTCCAGATCCTCCTCCAGACTCTGATGAAGGAGCTTTTGGATGATGCTCTTTATCCAATGATACAGTTGATGCTGCTGTTCTTCTCATGTTCTAAATGTGTCGTCTGTCTTTACTCACATTGCTGCAAATATCCAGTTTGTGTTTGAACACAAAGCTGATAGTTGTGTGTTTGTTCATTCAAACATTAGTGACAAAAAGTCTGATGATAAACTTTGTATGAATGAACAACACATCAGTCAGTAAAGACAGAATGAAGCCATCAGATGTGTCAGATGATAAACTGCAGCTGTGTCTTTTTCTCTCCATCAGATTTCTGTCAACTTGAAGTCGACACAAACTCAGTGAACACAAAGCTCAAACTGTCTGACAACAACAGGAAGGTGACACATGTGGAGGAGAAGCAGCCATATCCTGATCATCCAGACAGATTTGACAGGTGTCCTCAGCTGCTGTGTAGAAATGTTCTGACTGGTCGCTGTTACTGGGAGGTCGAGTGGAGAGGAGGGGTTCATATATCAGTGAGTTACAGAAGAATCAGAAGGAAAGGACACAGTGTTGACTGCTGGTTTGGAAGAAACAATCAGTCCTGGAGTCTGATCTGCTCTGATCTTGGTTACTCTGTCTGTCACAATAACAGAGACACATCCATCCCCTCCTCCTCTGTCTCTGACAGAGCAGCAGTGTATGTGGACTGTCCTGCTGGCACTCTGTCCTTCTACAGAGTCTCCTCTGACACACTGATCCACCTCCACACCTTCAGCACCACATTCACTCAGCCTCTACATGCTGGGTTCTGTTTGTTGTATCCTGGTTCCTCAGTGAGTCTGTGCTGTGTGTAGAAGCAGAGTGTGTGGAAGTGACAGCAGCTTCAACTTTGTGCTTTAAATGTTGATGATGTTTCACTTTCATTTGAATCACTGACTGTGATTTCAGGTCAGAACATGTTTTTGTCTTAGAAGCAGTGAAATGAAGAATGTGAAGCTGAATTTATGATCATGAACTTTGACATGTCCTCACAAATGAAACCCTTACATTAAGAAATGCATGATTCCATGTTGTTATGGCTCTGATATTAAAATGTAGTATTATAATAGGAGTTAATGGACCTAAGTGGAAAACACCATTTAAAACTGCTGCAATACAAACACTAATAACTCCAACTCAATATTTTGGATCAACTTTGACATGACAGATATAAAATAATGCCTGAGCCTCCCAACTTGTAACATAACTTGTTTTGTGCATGTTTACATGAAATATTTGCATCATGCAATCTACCTGGCATTTAAAGCGTTAAACTCCTCCAATGATGTCATGTTTGGTAGTTCTGAGCACTCCTGAAGTTGTTCCACATATTTATGCAGAAAAATATGAATCTGTTCAGTTTTTAGAGCAGTTTTTAGAAGCGGACATTTTTGTCCCTGATGACACAAAGGGTAGTAAATGTGTTTCCCAGTGTTCTGGTGATGGATCAGAAACATTTACATTTGAATTCTAAAATTTGTGTTGAACTGCCCGATTGCCCTTTTTCTCCTCAACCTGTGACGTCGGCGGAACTGCGATCACTCACCTGCTCCTGCCCGGGACGTTAAAAAGAAGCAAAGACACATGCTGTGTCCCATTTCAGGGTCTGCATCCTGCGTCCTGCGTCCTCCTGAGGATCCTCCACCGTTGGTAAATGGGACAGTCTGGCCTTCAAATCACTTCCTGATTGTGGCGCGACGTCATAAATTTTGCCCCGGGAAAAACAAAAGCAGCGACAGCGACACAACACGGACTAGACAACAAACGGGACAACAGTGTGGATTTAGACATTTGGAATTTTTTAATATATTTATTAGGGATGTCCCGATCCGATCACATGATCGGAAATCGGGCCCGATTACGTGATTTCAGACTCGATCGGAATCGGACATTACCTCCCGATCAGGACTCGGATATTTTTTAGGGCTGTCAAAGTTAACGCCTTCTGTGCAGGGTGGCTCTGTGTCTTGTAGTGCAGGGGTATGACAGCTGCTTTTGGTGCGACAGGTCCTGGTTCGAGACCTCGATGTGCTGCGTGTGTGAAATCTCCCAGTGTGGCGGCACACGCACACACAGGCCTGTCGCTAAACAATAAATCAATTAATTGCACGATAACTTTAAATGGGCTCGATAAGTTTTTCGGCCGCGATAAATTACATTTGCGCGCTTGTTTGTTTTCCTCTCTCTCTCTCTCTCTCTCTCTCTCGCTGCCAAAGAGGCTGGATGACAAAAGGCGTCACTCTGGTGCGTCGTAGCGTATAAAGTGTGCAATGTCCGGCCGTCAGATTTAAAATGTCCCGCGGCTTCTGTCTTAAAATGTGTCAAACCAACAGGTGGTTCTTATTTTTTTAACTCATTGTGTGACGTTTACGGGATGTTCTGAGCAGACCACGGTCAGCTCGCTGTCTGCGTCGCCACGGTGCGTCACAGCGCTGCAGGGCTTGGACGTTACAGCAACACAGAGAGCTGTGAAGCTGCTCAACACCGGTTCAACACTTCGACACAATTCACCACAAGACTAAACATGCTCATGAATACAACGTGCCATCAAAGAGAGTCCGCGTTGTACGAGTGAAGTTCTCTGCCTTCTCACTGGCGGCACTCACGGCAGCGCCACCTAGTCTAGTTCTCTTGCCCAGTCCTCTGGTGCCATCTCTGCTATTTTATGTGTTTCTGTCTACATGGTGGCGTTTTTAAAATTCGCTGATGCGCATACACACACGCATACGCGTGCGCACACAAACACATGTGCGCACAGGTGAGCCCACTCCCAGCAGCAGGTAGAGTGTGTGTTGTTCGACTGTGTTGTTCGAATATTATCGCTTATCGCAATAATTTCTCTTGGCAATTAATCGCCCAGCAAAATCTGTTATCATGACAGGCCTGCACACACACACATACACGGGTTTTGCCGCAATGAGTGCCTTTATAGAAAGTATCGGATCGGGACTCGGTATCGGCAGATACTCAAAATCAAATGACTCAGACTCGGACTCGAGGGCAAAAAAACCTGATCGGGACATCCCTAATATTTATTTGTTGTTGGAGGAAGAGGAGAGGCGGCTCATTTTCTTCAGACTGGGAGAGCGCAGTGGGGAGGTGACGGTAAGCTGCTGTTTAACCATATTATTGATCATAATTAATATACCAGCTACTGAGCAAACGCTAGATATATAACCAGTAGATAGACAAATATGATTAAATGTAATTTATATTTGATTCAATCGTAAGACTTGATACAGGGTCTGTTTGTAATTTTAATACTTTAAATTAAATAGCTAAATGTGTAAGAACCCTGCAAATAACCCTGAAAGCACTGCTTTAATGCGTCATTAAGCATCAGGTCTGTCACTGCACCAGAGAATTACTGCTGGGTGGAGGAGAGTGGGGCTCCCTGCAGGACCAGCTGTCTGTCCTGGAGGAGGTGTACTGACCATCATCACCTTTGGAGGGTGAGGATACATATTTTATAGCTTTTCATATTTTAAGCTGCTTTGGAAGCCGCTCTGTTGAAGTTATTATTTTTATTTTTGCCCTTTTTAAAAACATCTTTAGTAACATGGCAGCCGCCGATCGTCAGCTCTGCAAACCCTGATGGACGATGTGGTGGACAGAGGAGACAGACACCCCCCTCCCCCAGATGATGTCCCACTCACAGCCAGAGGACTCCAAGGTCTTCACCGTGGCATCGTCCAGTCCAGCAGCACCAAGGACTCCTGCTCAGCCAAACATTTATATATATGTTCTTTGTGAATAGTATTTTCTGCTGATCTTTTATAAATAATAAACTGTACATTTTCATAATGCCCACTGGTAAATAGTTAGAAATGTTCAAACTGTGTCTTTGTAAATATTGTACATAACAGAACAATAAATGATTTACTGTGGTCACTGAGAAGTTGTTCAAAAGTTTACTTCAATTATAAATAGGTGAAAACACATAATGTAACAAGGTTAGAAGAGTTTAAGAACACAGAGACAAGAACGATTTAATATACAATTTAATAAGTAACATTTAAATAACACAGAACATCAAAATCCTCTCCCTCTCTCTCCTCACGCTGGCTCCCTCTGGTGGACCATTTGTATATTACTACAGGTTTCATAGTTTTTTTATATTATTTATTTTATATGTTTTTTTTCATACTTCTTGATTCCACTTAGTATTTCGTGAGAATTACTTACTCTGATTACTCATTACTTACTCTATACTGGCCACTATTTACTTTGACAGCAAGGGAGAATATTTTTTCCAACTGACTAATAATTCAAAAGTAACATTTTCACAAAAATATTCTAGAAAGATAAATCACCTTTGAAATCAATCAAAAGACGATGTGGAAAAATTCTATATTTCTGCTGTAGACTGAACACAAGTTGAGTACCTTAGTCCTGACAAGTCTTTCCCAGTGTCCCTGCTGCTGTTTGACTAGTTTGAGAACGGGTTCGTTGGACTTCATTTCCCAGCAGCACTGTTCAGCAACAATATTCTGGTAAAGCTCCAGGTCGGCTCTGTACTGACGACCATTCACTCTGCCACTGCAGAACAAAAAGAGGGCATCAACACACTCCAAGTTTCCTCCATACCAGGTCACTTGTTTGCAATTCTGAAGCATTTAAGGCAATTTACGATTTCAATTTGCAAAAACACAAAAGGGAACATTAATATTCTACATTGTTTCATGAACATCTCTCAAACTCTATAATCTCCCCCTATATCCCTCCTCATTCTTTGTCAGGGTGAACCAATAAACCACTATAATTCCTTGGAAGCTTCCCACAGGTGAGCAACCACAAGGAATCATGTATACTGACAGTCAAGAAATGCACCAACAACCAAGTTACATATTTGCTGCTGATAGAAGGTCTTAGGAATCAGATGGGCAAGCTTTATTGGCATTCCTTGCTTCTGAAGAGTGCAGACGCTTTTCTGCTTGCTCCTGTTCTTGCCTGCCTTTACTTTACTTTTTACCTTTTTATCTTTCACTCTTCTTACCCACAAAGATTTTACAGTTCAATCTTATAACCATGATACGTTTTGTATCACTGGATGTTTGGATTTTAACTTTTTAAACAAATCAACGGACCTGCTGCAGCTCACTTTGTGTACTCATCAGCCTAGTGAAGAAATGTCTGGAGCAGACACCACAACAAGCTCACGCTGCCAAAACTGCTGGAATTATCTTCAGGAAATCACCGAGCTTAAAGCAAAGATTTTTGCCCTGGAAATGGAAAAAGGACTCCATGAGACTCTCCCGATCACACCCGGTGGTAAGAAGACTAAATCTGCATCAACAAAATGCAGTGTTAATTATGATTCTGCCGCTGATACGCTAAACCTGGATGACACTGTGTCCTTTCCAAAGCTTATGAAAGCTGGTCCTAAACAGACTGATGCCACCTGGCATACACTTGGTGCCAAACCAAAAAGGCACAGAATGAGAAAAATGAATGATAATATCAGTGGGGCATACGCTGCATCACCAGGCATACAGCTCAGAAACAAATATCAACCATTGTCTGAGTTGGCTGTAAATGAGCCAGTATACAATGCAGTCAATAAGAAATGGGACATAAAGAATAAAACAGAGAGGGAGACGAAGACAAAACATCGGGCACACAGAGGCAGAGAATCTGTGTCAGAAGTGAAGGACAAAGATATCTTGCTGCTTGGAGACGGCGCTATCACTGACGTCAAGAATGAAAGAATGCTCACATGCAGCTATCCGAGTGCCACGGTCACTGATATAACAGGACTTCTCCCTCAGGTCATGTCAAACCACCCAGGAGTCAGGAACAGATCATTCTGCATGTGGGTGCAGTCGACACCAACAGGGGCGAATCAGAACTGCTGAAAAAAGATTTCTCTAAACTTTTAGAGATACTCAACAAACTGGAAATCCAATCATTTATCTTAGCAAAAAATCCGTCAGGCAGCTGCAGCTGGTCCAAAATGCTGCTGCTAGAGTTCTGAGTAACACCAGGAAAATGGACCACATCACACCGGTCCTCAAATCTCTGCACTGGCTTCCTGTGAGTCAAAGGATCCATTTCAAAACTTTACTCCTGGTCTACAAAGCACTGAATGGTCTTGGACCAAAATACATCCTGGACTTATTGGTTCCCTATGAACCATCCAGACGCTTGAGATCATCAGGGACAGGCCTACTGTGTGTACCCAGGGTCAGAACCAGACAGAGTGAAGCAGGATTCAGTTACTCTGCCCCTCACCTGTGGAACAGCCTTCCTGAACACCTGAGGTCTGCTCAGACAGTCACTTCATTTAAGTCAGGCCTGAAAACTCATTTGTTTACTGCAGCGTTCTCCTAATTTCTTGACTGCACTCTTCTCATTTAATCATCCTGATTTTATTTGATGTTTTTTATGATTTTATGTTTTTTATGATTTTAATTTCCTTCTTAATTTAATGTTTTAATATGTTTTTATTCTGTGATTTCATCTTATGTAAAGCACTCTGAATTGCCTTGTGTATGAATGGTGCTATATAAATAAAGCTTGCCTTGCCTTGCCTTGGAGGAGGCAGCACTGTTAGAATCATGGTCTTTGGCACGGTGCCAAAAACCAAGACGAAATGGATTGACACTTTCGTCAACGAATAAAAACGAGACGAAATTATTGATGGAGACGAGATCCAATCAGAGCAAATATTGTTTGTGGAAGGGAGGGACGAATCAGGGGACAGCGGCAGAGAGCCAATCAGAAGTGCTCTCTCTGTGTAAGGACGTTACCCCGCGATGCTGGAAGAAGGCGTCCTCATGCATGGTAACACAACACAGGAGAAGAACAGACACATGGACACGTTTGATGTCAAGACAAACAGGACGGTTCAAACCGTGTGGAGCGACTATCAGCGGTAAAAACACAACAAACCTGAAGCGACGTTTGCAGACGAGTCATCTTAACTTCCGCTCATACACGTGACAAAATCTATAAATGAAGACACCGCTGCTGATGGTTTTACAGCATGTGACCTGTTTCTAAGTTGTCACTGAAGTGTTTTGCTGTAGTTATGGAGGATTCATGAAGAAGGTCATGACTGAACAGTGTATTCAGGGAGAGCAGCTCGCTGTTCACTGGTTCTTTTGTGAAAAGGTCATAGCAATAAAATAAAGAGGTGTTTGTTTCAAATAACACAAGTTAAAGCTGTGCCTGTTTTTATTGCACTTCAAACCTTAATTATTTCATGAAAAAATATATATCATAGAATTGTAGTCGACTAAATCCACGGCAGATTTAATCGACTAAAATTATTTGATATTTAGTCGACTAAAACTAGACTAAAAGTTCAAAAATGTTGATGACTAAAATGTGACTAAAATCAAATGACATTTTCGTCACAAGACTAAAATAAAAACTAAATCAGAAATTGCTGCCAAAATTAACACTGCTTAGCACCTTATATCTCCAGATTTGTATCCAAAGTCAAAGTCAAAGTCAGTTTAAGTCCAGGAAGGTTTAAGTTATAGCAGCTTATATGAGACTGGTATGACATGACTAAGGTGCAAGAGAATGTACAGGGTAAAGTGGCTGGTGCACAGAGTTCCTTTGGTAAAGTGGCTGGTACAAAGAGTTCCTATCTTGGGTGGTGGGGTGGTGGTAGGGGTAGGGGTAGGGTTGGGCGATATTAGCAAAAAAATTAATCACGATTAATTGTGGCATTTAGCCGATAACGATTAATTTGACGATTAATTGATGACAATTGCACTGACATGTTTTTGACTCTAAATCGGCACAGTGTTCTAGCATGAAACCGACAAATCATCAGTCAAGTTAACTCCTTCATTCTAACAGGTTAAGCTGGTGATTAGTGATTAGGCACCAACCAGCCATGGAAATATGTATTGATAATATTGAGGCACAAACTGCTTCAAAATATCACATCACATCAGTGATTATTTCAAGTTAAAAATGTGTCTGTGCAAATGAACCTGTGACTGAATATGTCCCACACTAGAGCATGTTTTCACTCAGACTGTAGAACAGCAGCAGAAAAAACAAACAAATAAACAAACCGGACAATTTCACATTTAAATGTGTGTCTGTGCAAATCAACCTACGTTACGTTCTTCCAGCGCTTCGTTTGGTCGTAAGCAGCACAATTACTAAACGTATCGCGGATTCTCGGCTGAGTGGAATTCTTTCCAATATCTGCTGGAGGAGACTTCGCTGTTGTAATGTTTCCTATCTTGCTGTGGAGTCTGTAAATAAAGATCGGAGTTTATTCATTTGATACGAGCAAAAATTCAGTTACTATAGCAACAACCAACGCTCCACGCTTCACCTAATGCATCCTGGATGACCCCTTTAGTGAGAGTATCACTGGTGTCAGGATGGAAACAGTCCAAAGCTGATCAAGGAAACAGGCTGGGTTCTAGAGGGTTGCAGGTGTTTGTTCATCAACAGATGATCTCTGAACTCTGTCAAGTGTGCGGTTCACATGACACAAGTTCAGCTAATGTAACAACATGACTCTCTTACCTCTAAAGGTCAGAGGAGGATCTGACTGTCTGACATGTGACTCTCTTCTGGACCTGTGCTGACATTCAGTAGATGTTGTGTGTGCATGGAGGAGCTCAGCTGTGCACTGTCATGCTGTGTGTGTCCAGAAGGAGGGAGGAGGACACTTGATGCTGTTTGATGGAAAACAAAGCAGAGAGCAGGAGGAGGTCAGAGTCCACACAGCAGCAGCTACATGCAGATGTGCTGACAGTGCAGCTTGATGAGGGCCGTGGAAACAGGCGTCTGATTGGAGGATTGTCTGCAGGTGAGGCAGGAAGCAGACAGAGCCTCTGTGGCTCCTTTTTAGGAACCATATGACATCATCATTTAGATGCATCCTCTGATTCTGCTGTCAGCATCAGACACATCACAGTTTGATCAGTTTTCAGATCACACACAGCAGCATCAGTAACACTGAGCAGACATTACACACACACACAGTCACTTATAACAGGGATGATAAGTAAAGTTCTTTACAGTAAATTCACATTTTATTATCACTTCACACATGGCACAGTATATGTGGCAGAGTTAATGTCCACACAGCTCCCCATACTGACAGAAACACAGAGTTGTTGACATGTCTGCAGATGTGTTAAAAAGACAAAGTGAAATATGACATGGTCCTAAGTATCAGAGCCTTTGCTGTGACTCTCATATATTGAACTCAGGTGCGTCCATTTCTTCTGATCGTCCTTCAGATGGTTCTAACCTTCATCTGAGTCCAGCTGTCTTTGATGATACTGATTGGACTTGATGAGGACAGACACACACCTGTCTGTATAAGACCTTACAGCTCATCCTGTGTGCCACTCCCACTGTGTGCTTATCTTTCTCCAGCAGCTTTAAGTTTCCGCCCTGGCCCCCGGGATGCACTTAACTATAGCCGCTGGTGTCGGCTTCTCGTACCGTTGTTTGATCATCACCATGGAGCCGTTCTCCACTGTGGGAGTACACATTCTGCTACACTTGTTCATGTGGTGAAAGCCCCCCAGTCTTTCTCTATAGTGGCTGATCTGTGGGAAAGCCAGACCCCACATCCAGCCTGCCTTCTAGAAAGGCTCTAAAGAAGATGGTGGATGACAAATATGAGAAGGAGGCTCAACTGCAGAGGGTGGAGGGAGGGAGTCTGACTTCAGACATGTGGACCTCCATTAATATGGATGGACATCTTCAGTCACTTGCCGTCTTGTCCTCAACAATGCAAAGCTAACAGATAGCAACTGGCTAACGACTATGAGACTGCTGGAGGGGACTAGTTGACAGCCCTGTGTTCTTGCTGTGAGTATGTGCAAACCTCTGTCCTTAACAGAGGAGGTGGCCTCAGACATCATCTTTGTAGTCGTTAGCCAATTAGACACACCTGGCCCAGTCAGCCAGACCAACACAGGTAACTATGGAAACATTTAGTGCTATTGTTTGTTTGACCCAGACCCACTGAGGTCCTCCTCCACATATAAAGCATGTTTCCCACCAACAGGTAGAACTGATGAAGCTGCTTGGAGGAGCAGAGAAACATCTTCAAGAAAACTCTACAAGTCCAGACGCCTCGCTTCAGTGGTCTCTATGAACATGAGCTGGATGACATGTAAACATACAGTGTGCTCTTTGTAATCTGTATTCTGGCTCTAAAACAAGTGCCCTTGTGAGGGTTGAAGTCACAATCTTCAGATTATGAGGCTGACTCGCTGCCTACTGCACTAACGAGGCTCAGAAAGAGGTGAAACATGGTCTTTTTTCTTTTTCTTTTTTAAATGAAGACATCTACAGGGCTCATGCTGGCTACTGCACCAACAAACATTCTTAATTCAAATCAAATGAGTGTGCTCTATAAAAAGGCTCTAAAGGTAAAACATCACAGTAATTCTTCCTGGGACACCTTCACTACCAGTGATGGTAAGTGCTCTTGTTTCAAATGTGATGTGCACTGTACCACTGAAGCTCGTCTGTGAAGTGTAGTGCCTCTGTGTGTGTGTCACAGTGATGTTAACAGAAGTCAGATAGGTCTGTTAACACATATAAAAACATACTGAACAACAGCATAGATGTGAAGGTGAATATATGTCCCCTCACATGTTCCTCAGTTAAAAGGGTCATTGCATTGGCCGGGAATCGAACCCGGGCCTCCCGCGTGGCAGGCGAGAATTCTACCACTGAACCACCAATGCTGTGAAAAGCTGACATCTAGTGGTGCCATCGCAGGTTGCAGCCTCCTCATTCCAAAATCAATCCCTCCTCCACATAAAGTCAAAAGTTATAAATTCACCTCATTACATGAGCGGTTGTGTGTAATGACGCGGCTCACCAGCAGAGGGCGTGTGACGGAGCAACAAGCAGGAAACTACAGGGGAGAAGAGACACAAGCATCCACAGATCAGAACAGACACTCAGCTCTTCTCTCTGAGACCATGATGATACCGTCACATATCATCACTGCACATGTTTTTGGCTGCACGTCTGGAAATGAGAGGAGACAGAACATTATCATACATGTTGCATAAGTAAAGTCACATGACATGCACCACTGTAAATAAAGGAAACCACATATTCTCAGACTCTTAGAACACAGAGCTGAAGGATGAATGTAAGACAGCAGTTTGTTGCTCTCTGACTTTTCTGCCAACAACAGTGAACATGGTCTGGACCAGGGTCCCTTTAGCCACCAGGCTCTCGATGGCCTCCACATCGTATCCTCCGGCAGCCAGAGCCTTCTGGAGGGCGGCTGCAGACACGCCGCTCCGCTCCTTGGAAGCGGCCACAGCTTTCACGATGAGCTCGCTGACGCTGGGGCCGGACTTGTTCGGCTTGGAGACCTTCTTCTTCTGCGCTTCGGCCGGAGCGGCGGCTGGAGCTGGAGCTTCTTCTGCCATGTTCAGTTCGTAGCTGCAACACAAGCACAGTCAGAGTGTAGTTATGATCAGCTGAGAGCGGGAGGCGGTCCTTGAACACACCATGAGAACCGCGGAGACTCAATCCAAGGCAGCTCCTCTGCAGGCTGAATGTTCCGCTCGTGTTTTCTGTGTGTGGATGAAAGAGTCCAGATGAGTGTGGGAGCAGCGCTGCAGGCCGACAGTGAAGGAGCTGCTAGCGGACTGTGTCTCTTCATGTTCAGCTCATGTGGAGCTCTGATGATCTCTGCACTTTGCTGCTGGAGAGAGTCCGCGGCTGCGCAGCGGCTTCTCCCTCTTCTTCCTCTCAGAGATGAAGTCAGACTATCAGAGCTCCATCAGAAGCTGTTTTCCAGCTGAGCCGCATGTTGCTTCAGAGACTCAGAGGACAACCCGACATCTGCTGACGTCACTTCGTCCCAGAGTCCGGCTGTTGCAGCAGCATCAGACCCTGATGATGGTGCAGACAGACTTCTATCAGAGCTGCTCGCTGCTTCTCTCGCTGAGCAGGTTGAATAAAGTCCATCACTGTTCTGTTTGTGTCACAGCTGTTATCATGTAAACAGACACAGACAGAGCAACAACAGGGAGGCTGCTGTAAAAATCAGCTTCATGTTTCCAGTGTGAGGGCGCCCCCTGCTGGAGACGTGTCCTGGTTTAAAGGCGTGGCTTCTGTGGACTTACTTTCGTTTTTGAGCTCCTGTCAGACAGACTGCAGCAGAACCAGCAGCTCCACACACGAAGGTGGAAACTTCTGGAAGTCAGGACTGATTCAGCAGGTGAGTCTGTCGATATCTGATCAATCATCAGTGTGATCACCTCATTGATCTTTACTGCCTGTAACTGATGGATCTTTATTGTAGTAAGTCCCTGAAACGCGGAACCAACAACAAGCGTCTCTGTTGATCGTTCTCTCTGTAAAGTTCAGCAGCTTCATTTGCTCTGAAACTCAGATCGACTCGTTCAAAGCTTCAAGCGGAGAAAAGGTCGCTTTATTCTGACTTTATCAGATCAGTCTGTTTCAGGTTTGACGCGCCTGTGCTGCGCAACAGCCGCGCGCCACGTTACGTAAGTTTGGTTGTTTACTGTTTCATGGTGCGTTCAGGTGCATCTGGTTTAATTCCCTTCAGATGATTCTTATTACTAAAACTAAAACATTTATAAATGCATCAATTTGTCATGTTTTATTTTTCATGAATTCATATCGATGATTGAAACTCATCAGAAGAAACATTTTCTCTTCAAGGCTTCATAAATATGTGAATCTAATATTTGCCATGAGGAGAAGTGTGTCAGTCCTCAGAGCTCAGACAGTAGCTGCTCATGTGTTTGTCCTTTCTATAGAAAACAGTCCACAGACTGTTACAGAGGAAGGTCTCAGTGCTTCACTCAGTCTGTTCACACTGTGACAGAAACACACATGAACACATGTTCATTTATTCACATGTTCACACATGGAGAGAAGTGACAGAATTCTGAAGCAAACACTGAATGTGTGTGTGCACTGTTCCACTTACAGCATGTGACATCAATAATAACAGCATCAGAGATGTTGGTGTGTTTACAGACTCACCAAAATAAAAGCCTGAGAACCAAACCTGGTCTGAGGCTCTGATGCTAAGCTAACAGCATGATTAGCCTGTTAGCATCTACATGAAGGATCAATAACAACATGCTGACTGTGTGTTTCTGTGTCATGTTGCTGTGTTTGTGTGAAGGTGTGAGCTCTGCTATGAGTCAGTGTGAGGACAGAGAGGAGGGAGTCCCTCCCTCTAAAAGCCCTCTGTGTGGGGACCATGAGAGCCGGACCAAAGCTCAGAGGTAAGAGGACCGTCTCTGACTGTCCATGACTCTTCTCCATGTCAGAGCTCACACTCACATTATTCACACATCTGTGTGTTCAAGACCAAAGCAGCAGCACACTGCACACTCTGCTGGACCTGGACCTGGGCCTGGACCTGGGCCTGGGCCTGGACCTGGACCTGGACCTGGACCTGGACCTGGACCTGGACCTGGACCTGGACCTGCCAGCTGTGTGTCCATGAAGAGTGATTGGTCAAAGGATCATCCCTTGAATTTCAAAGCTGTTGATCCATCTGAGGGTCAAAGGTCAGAGTTAATGTCACAGCTGCAGTTTGTTTCCATCATTATTAAACATTTAAAGTGTAACATGATGTTCAGCATCATTTTTCCAGAAGAAGCTCAGAGTCAGTGTTTGTGATTCTATCAGGATCCAGGATGTGAGAGCAGACTCTGCTGGACCTGGACCCAGCTGTGTGTCCATGAAAAGTGATCGGTCGATGGGTGAGCCCTTTAATTTCAAAGCTGATCAGCCATCTGATGATCAAAGGTAAGAATCACTCTGGAAGTGTCTCCATGCTGTGATGAGCTCTGCTGGACTCTTGGGGTTGTATGTGTCTGTTTGCTCTGCAGGTGGTTGATGGTTTGGAGCATCTGTAGCACAGAGTAATGCATATTTACAGTGCTGCTTCAAAGTGTATGAATCATTTAAAATCTTCTATATGTCTGCATAAACATGACTTAAACATCTGCCTCACTGTACTAGAAAGGCAGCCCACTGAAACAAAGTATGGAAAGACATTTCAGTAATAAAACATTTAAATAAATGATAGATTCATACACTGTATGTAAATATTATTGTGCTGCCCCCTATAGTCAGCCAAAATCCTATGTTTGAGTTGAGATTGTCCTACGAGGCTTCCGTAGTAGCATAATGGTTCCAGAGCCAAGTGGAAAGTTTCTGCTGTGTTTTTTCATCCTGCTACATGTTTTTTAGTCGTCTGAGAATATCTGTCTGTAAGTATTATGTTCCATAAGCCCTTACCTTACGTCATGCGCTCATAGGAGGCACTTTAAGTTATTTAAGTTTAAGAAAACGGGTTAAAAGTGTGACGCTAATAGCGCTAGCGACCTTATGGGTTTTTCAATGCAAATTAGCATTGTGCTAATCGCTAGCGGTTTATGCATTTTTCTGTTGTCTAGCTCAGCTATGTTTTGTCGGCCTGCAGAATTCAGCATTGATCGTGTTTCGGGTCATATTTATGCAGAAATATAGAAAGTTTGACCAACTTCCCAAAACGACTGTAGCTGTCAGCCTATATGTAGCTAGGAGCTAGTCTCCTCCTCCTCAGATTCCCAGGGTCCTGGTTTGGATTTTTGCACGTACCTCACACTGCTGATTATTCTGACTTGAACACAGCCTGTGCAGAACTTTAAGGTGGCTTCTGTTCTTCGGTGTTTTTGGTTGAATTTGGTCAAATTGTGATCAAATAAATTGTGTGATAACAGTTTTTCAGTCTCTTGTAGTGGCCATCATGGACACTGATCCAGCTCTGTGTCCATGAAAAGTGAACATTTCAAAAATGTTGATACCACTTTAAGTCCTGTTTCTGTAACTTAGCAGAGTTCTTCAATGATCATGTGGGTCTGCTTGGCTCTGTAAAAGACCCATAAGCAGGTCTGTGTTTGTAGATGTATAATAGAAAGTATCAGTATGTATTTATGTTGTCATGTTATCATCTCATGGTGGTTTCTGAAGGCTTTAAGTAAAGGAAATAACAAAGGTCTGCAGTGTCATGTGTTACAGCCGGCCAATTCAGAGTGGTTGCGATTCTTTCAAAGGCACTAAAATAGCAATCCACCTCAGACTCTCTGAATGGTGGCACTAAAGCAATGTGCTTGCTCACATCAAATGTGTCACGAGGAGAATGAGGAACCTGTCGTGAGGCAGATGGGTGTGGAGTCGCAGAGGGGAGACGCTCTAGCTCTAAGGCCCTCACCTTCAGGTGCATGGCCTCCACCTCTAACTCGCGATTTCTCAAATCAATTTCTTTTATTCTGAGAGTTAGCTGCATCTCCTCTGCCGTCATAGCAGGCGTAACAGACGGACCAGAGGGAGCGGTTGGGCTGGGCCGCACCGTGTCACGGGAGCTCACGTCAGCTTTCGCCGCCTCCTCTACAGAGGGCACAGACACACACAGACCTTCCTCCACTAGCTTTTCCTGCAAAAGCTCTTTCAGTTCCTCCTTTTTAACATTTTGAGGCACTCTGACCTGAAAACGTGCAGCAATCATTAATAAATCCACCTTCCTACACTTGTCCAACTGCTGGACTGTAGGATTCTTCACAAAATACTCTAGATCAAACTCCATATTCAGAGCAAAACTGTCCACCAGTATTATGCAGAGTAATATGAAAAATACAATATTCCAAAAAAACGACGAATTGCCAATTACTTACTGACACGAATCAAAACACGAACGAGCCAAATTTAACTTACCGATAACAAACGTTTTACTTACCAACACGCTTTCAAAAGAATCGACGAGCCCCCAATTTATGTTACAACCGGCCTAGGGGAAACCTAGTTGTAGCATAAAGTGACTCTTCCCTCCTGTTCCGACTCCCAAGGTAGATATGAAAAAATATCAACGACGAATGGAATTTATATAAATGTATTTATAAACGAACCGAGACAACAGAAACCTTCAGGCTGAGCAATGCCAAAATAACAAACAAAACAACTAAGGTTCTCAGCTCCTGTCTTTCCTGAACAAAAGAAAAGAGATTCAAACAAAGATACAGGTGACTTCCCTGACTTCCTAACAAAAAACAGGAGAAAACGAATAAACAAAAACGGCTTCTCACCCCTACTCAAATGTGCCTGGTATGTAATAATAACTTAAATTCAATTACTCTAGGTAAAGCCAAAATCAAACGACGAGTCTAAATTACATAAATTAATATTCACAGTCTAATGTCTAATATACAAGCAAAAATCGAGTGCAGTCTTCTCGAGATGTGGAGAGGAGGGCAAGAGCATCGGGTGGCTGATGTGGAGGGTTTTTAAATTCAGAGCCCATCAGTGTCCTCCAATCCTCGAGCTCCATGTCATCCAGCTGTAGAACCAATAGTATGCTCCCCCCTGTTGGCGGGGAGGGAGAACACTCACACACACAAAATATGACTTAGTCATAACACATGATATAGACTCTATATCATGACACTGCAACATTGTCTGACTGCGATTCATTACAAACCCATCCTGCTGCACATCGTTTAATGTTAAAGAAAGAGAAACATGGTGAGTGGAAGATTTAACTGAACTCTTACAGCTGTGCTGGCAGCCATTAAAGCAGAATATGTGAAGAAGAACAAATTACAAACCTGCTGGATGCAGCTGAACAGTGTGGAGTCAGGATAGTTTTCATTTTTAATACTCACATTTTGTGTATTAATTAATTTTCTTCACCAGTCCATTGACTGTTGCACTTTGTATTTATTTCAGTCTGAGGTTTCAGTTTCTTTAATCTGAAATAAAGGCCTTCAATGTATTTGCCTGGGACTACTTTTATTCATGGTAACAGAGCTAGCTGTGCCCCAGGTGAACATTTCCTGCATTGAAAACTGACAATAGATATTACTGAAACATATGAACATGTGGACATAGGGGAAGCTAATAAGACACAAGCTAGACATCAGCTCAGACCTTTGACTTGGAGGAAATGTGAACAGCTGGACCTCAGGGACTTTAATTGAACCCCCCTGGTCTAAATCAATGTGAACATATGATGACAGTGGAAGTGGAATGGAACTCTTAAAGCTGTGCTTCAGTCATTAAAGCAGCAGCAACAGGTTCAACATGAGCTGGATGTGTGGAGTTGGGATAGTTTTCATTTTTTAATACAAGAATGCTTGTTTGTCACCAGTCTATTGACTGTTGTGTATCTGTTTAAAGTGAAAACACATCAAAACACTTAGTGAAGTGATTGTGTTGTTAAATGCTGATGTTTCTGTCACAGACTGCAGCAACCCAGTGTTCAGACTCCTGCTCAGGACGCCATATTTATGGTGAGTACAAACAGCTTCTAACTACAACACAACAGTCCTGGTGCTCTACAGAGACCCAGAGCCTGACCCCTGAGCAAGCATTCACAGAGACAGAACTGTGGTAGTAATACTTATAACTACAGCAGCTGTGCATACACAACACTTCATATCTAATGTTGTGGATTCAAGTAATACATGTATGAACATAAGCTGTAATATGATGAAACACTAAACTGTTATTCTGCTCCTCAAAGTCTGAGAGTTTATACTCTGTTGTTCTGTTCCAGCTGCTGGAGGAGAACATTGTCAGGTTTGTGAAGGATGAGCTGAAGAAGATCCAGAAGCTCCTGAGTCCAGATTACCCAGAATGCTCAGAGAGTCAGAGGGAGGATGAGGAGGATGAAGAGCAGAGGAGCAGCAGAGAGTCATTAGTGCAGATCACAGTGCACTTCCTGAGGAGGATGAAGCAGGAGGAGCTGGCTGAGCGTCTGCAGAGCAGTAAGAGGATTTAAGAGCTTTAACATGATGGAAAGAGGAAATGAAGTTTACATTTACACACTCTGCTGTTAATATGATGCAGACATCTGTGAATTCTTCTGACTGAAAACACAAACTGTTTGTCTACAACTGATGAACAGATTTCATGGAGACAGAAAATATTTATTTGACACATTTATTGTAGCGTTCACTTATTAATGACATTTATTGTTTGTTCAGGAACTCGTGCTGCAGAGTGTGGACGTAAACTCAAGTCTAACCTGAGGAAGAAGTTCCAGTGTGTGTTTGAGGGGATCGCTAAAGCAGGAGAGCCGACCCTTCTGAACCAGATCTACACAGAGCTCTACATCACAGAGGGAGGGACTGCAGAGGTCAATGAGGAACATGAGGTCAGACAGATTGAAGCAGCATCCAGGAAAGCACACAGACCAGAAACAAGCATCAGACCAGAAGGCATCTTTAAAGGCTCACCTGGAAGACAGGAACCAATCAGAACAGTGATGACAAAGGGAGTGGCTGGCATCGGGAAAACTGTCCTAACACAGAAGTTCACTCTGGACTGGGCTGAAGACAAAGCCAACCAGGACATCCAGTTCACATTTCCATTCACTTTCAGAGAGCTGAATGTGCTGAGAGAGAGAAAGTTCAGCTTGGTGGAACTTGTTCATCACTTCTTCACTGAAACCAAAGAAGCAGGAATCTGCAGCTTTCAGCACCTCCAGGTGGTCTTCATCTTTGATGGTCTGGATGAGTGTCGACTTCCTCTGGACTTCCACAACAATGAGACCCTGACTGATGTCACAGAGTCCACCTCAGTGGATGTGCTGCTGACAAACCTCATCAGGGGGAAGCTGCTTCCCTCTGCTCGCCTCTGGATCACCACACGACCTGCAGCAGCCAATCAGATCCCTCCTGACTGTGTGGACGTGGTGACAGAGGTCAGAGGGTTCACTGACCCACAGAAGGAGGAGTACTTCAGGAAGAGGTTCAGAGAGGAGGAGCAGGCCAGCAGGATCATCTCCCACATCAAGACATCACGAAGCCTCCACATCATGTGCCACATCCCAGTCTTCTGCTGGATCACTGCTACAGTTCTGGAGGACATGTTGGAAACCAGAGAGGGAGGACAGCTGCCCAAGACCCTGACTGAGATGTACATCCACTTCCTGGTGGTTCAGACCAAAGTGAAGAAGATCAAGTATGATGGAGGAGCTGAAACAGATCCACAGTGGAGTCCAGAGAGCAGGGAGATGATCCAGTCTCTGGGAAAACTGGCTTTTGATCAGCTGCAGAAAGGAAACCTGATCTTCTATGAGTCAGACCTGACAGAGTGTGGCATCGATATCAGAGCAGCCTCAGTGTACTCAGGAGTGTTCACACAGGTCTTTAAAGAGGAGAGAGGCCTGTACCAGGACAAGGTGTTCTGCTTCATCCATCTGAGTGTTCAGGAGTTTCTGGCTGCTCTTCATGTCCATCTGACCTTCATCAGCTCTGCTGTCAACCTGCTGGAACAACAACAAACAACATCTCTGTGGTTTAAAGTCTTTAGAAACAAACCTGAACTAAAACACCTCCACCAGAGTGCTGTGGACAAGTCCTTACAGAGTCCAACTGGGCACCTGGACTTGTTCCTCCGCTTCCTCCTGGGTCTTTCACTGGAGACCAATCAGACTCTTCTACGGGGCCTGCTGACACAGACAGGAAGTAGCTCACAGACCAATCAGGAAACAGTCCAGTACATCAAGGAGAAGATCAGTGACAATGTGTCTGCAGAGAGAAGCATCAATCTGTTCCACTGTCTGAATGAACTGAATGATCGTTCTCTAGTGGAGGAGATCCAACAGACCCTGAGATCAGGACGTCTCTCCACAGATAAACTGTCTCCTGCTCAGTGGTCAGCTCTGGGCTTCATCTTACTGTCATCAGAAGAAGATCTGGAGGTGTTTGACCTGAAGAAATACTCTGCTTCAGAGGAGGCTCTTCTGAGGCTGCTGCCAGTGGTCAAAGCCTCCAACAAAGTTCTGTAGGTGGATTTATGAACCATTTCAAACATGGTTGATTTTTATATGAACAATAAAACACTGACTTTGTGTTCATTCTTTTTTTTCTCAGACTGAGCAGCTGTAACCTCTCAGAGAGAAGCTGTGAAGCTCTGTCCTCAGTCCTCAGCTCCCAGTCCTCTAGTCTGAGAGAGCTGGATCTGGATAATAACGACCTGCAGGATTCAGGAGTGAAGCTTCTTTGTGATGGACTGGAGACTCCAGACTGTAGACTGAAGACTCTCAGGTCAGGATCCAGCTTTTTGATCATCAGTTAAATTCTGCTTCATGTTCATGTTGAAGATCTGTTGGATTTTCCTTCTTTCTTCTTGAGTTCATGACATGTTTTGTCCCTCCAGTCTGTCGGGTTGTCTGATCACACAGGAGGGCTGTGCTTCTCTGGCCTCGGCTCTGACCTCCAACCCCTCCTATCTGAGAGAGCTGGACCTGAGCTACAATCATCCAGGAGACTCAGGAGTGAAGCTGCTGTCTGCTTTACTCAACAGTCCAGATTGTAGTCTGAAGACTCTCAGGTACACAGAGACCACAGAGCATGAGTCCTCCTCAGTCTGTCAGTTTAGCTCATATATCCACAGCTGTTGATGGATGGACTGAAACTGCAGAGAAGAAATAATCACTGATCCCTGATGTTCATCTTCCTCCATCATTAAGTGTCCATCATGTTAACTTCACTTTTCTTTATACACGTTCTTCATGTCAAAATACATACAGACTGATTTTCAGTCACACTTAGTGCAGATCAAATACTAAATGATGCCCTACTTATTAATGTCCTCAGCTGTAAGAACCACTGAATTATTTCCACAAACAAATGTTCCTGAAACAATCCATATGTGAAGCTTCAGAGGAGACGACAACACAATGGTAGAAGGAGGAGTTCCTTCAGTCAGAGACAGAGAGCAGGGAGACACTACAATATTATCACTGTAAAAACTACACACAGACATGAGTGAATGTATTTATTTGAAGTGTGTCAGAAACTCTTCCATCCATGACACATGTGAACCAGGCTTGTGTTTGCATATAGAGTGAAAGGAACAAACAGTCAGAGACAGTGTGGCTTGTTTGCTGCTTTGGATAAATGCACAATGCTGAGATCAAACCTACACTGTTGCTGCATGAAGAGGATTTTACAGTAAAGCACTGACAGAGCAATATTTCACAGAATGGAGGACATGAATAAACACAGAGCAGATCAGGAGAGACTCTTCTGGAGTCGACACAGATGAGTTTCAGTCTGTTTGTGTGTCTCTGACAAACTGAGGAACTCTGCTTCATGTTGATCAGCAGTTTGGACTCATGTTGGTTAGAAAATCATTCTGACTGTGTTTCTTCCTGCAGGGTGGAGCATGGTGGAGAGCAGTGGTTAAAACCTGGGCTGAGGAAGTGTAAGTTTGACTCAGTCTTTCCTCATGTTATTGTGCATGAGTCAGTGTTCTATCAGTCCATCAGAGCTGTTGTAGCGCAGCCTCGGCGGTTGGATTTCTTTGGTGTTTACTGGAGTTTATTACTCCCCAGCAGGAGTTTTAGGTTCCAGCTTAAAAATAAGTTTCACACGGGGTCTCTGTTTAAAGTTTGTAATCAATTAGTAACAAAACACGTTATCCGCCATGTTTCCCTGCACCGTTTCTTCCCTTTTTTCCCAATCTGCTACAAACACCCTGATTTTCAGCACAATGCAGCATTTCCATTCAACCAATCACGGGGCAGCTTTCCAACTGTCATGGCGGAGGGTTTATATGAAAACTAGAAGTTTCATATAAACCCTTTTTGGAAAGAAAACACTTTTTTCTGGATTTATAGCGTTTTGGAAGCAATCTCTTCATTTGTTAGGCGGGACAGCCGAAACCAGTTAAACAAGCTTTTACTGACAGCTCTGAACAGACCACATTAACTTATCATT
The DNA here is from genome assembly GCF_900634625.1 of Parambassis ranga. Lineage (NCBI taxonomy): Eukaryota > Metazoa > Chordata > Actinopteri > Ambassidae > Parambassis > Parambassis ranga. The sequence goes on from NW_021144767.1 coordinate 9,380,942, forward strand.
CATTTTAGTGCAGCCGCCACAACTTCCATTTCACAAACCATTGTTTAATCTTCATTTATTATATTTCCTTTTATTTTGCTTTGTGCTTTGGTTTCATTCTGTAACACTGGACTTATTTTTATGAAGGTTTGAACTCTGACAGTGTTTGAACAGGAGAGAAAGGAGTATAAAGTGTGTAGTGAGGGGTTCACAGCCTTAAAGCATCTAGAATAACTGTAAAAAATAAAGCCCATCACTTCACGGATTTCACCTTTTGCTGGTTATTTTTGGAACGTAACCCCGCGATTAACGAGGGACCTCTGATGAGAAGGAAGAGACTGGGCTCTCAGCTGCAGTAAAGGGGGCAGGTCTGGCTCCAACACAGGTTTCAATGTGCAAGATGTCTTGCCCTCACATTCTTCTTCCATTTCCACTTGTCCTGAAACTTCGGCCTTCGCTGTCAACCTTCCTTTTCTTACTCACACTTGCCATTTTAGAAATGGGCAATAAAAAAACACAGATCACTGGCAAAACAGGGTGGTGAGAGTTTGACCATGTTTGCTGCCATCTTGTGGTGAAATGTTAAATATATATAAATAATAATCATTTTTAAATGTGTGATTTCATCCTGTGGACAACAGTACTGGTGGCATATTATGACATTATTGATTTTATGCCAGAGGCTTCGGCCCAGTGAACATATGAACTGGACTTTTGGTCTGTTCTACAGGAAGAACCCTCAATGATAATGCACCAACAATCCCAACCAAAGAAAGGAACATAAGGACAGAAGAACCAAACAGGAAAGAAAATAGAAATAACTATTGTATATATAACCTAGAAAATTTCACAAGACATTTTGAGTGGGCCAATGCGCGCTCACCCACACTCTGCTGCCGGTCCGCCCCATTATATACCACCAAACCTCATTCCTGATCACCGGCATATGTGAAAGATGCCACTGATGACATTTCATGCTTTTACAGTGTTTCTGATTGGTTTTATATAAGGTTTAATAGGCCCCAAGCTTCTCCATTCATTCTGAATGGAGGAATCCTAAATGAAGACTGAATGAAGGTTCTGTGTGAAAGCATGCCCAAACGCCATGCCTTCAAAGTTTGACAGTGATTTGATGCCTGTGTGGAGGGTCGATCGCAGTTTTTCTGGATTTTTTCAAACACCGTTTATCCGATCGCTACCAAACCTCAGAGGGTAGTAGTCCTGACCGAGCCGGTCGATTTGATGTATAATTTGTAGGGGTGGCTAGCGCTAGTTAGCTGTGTAATGAATTACAGGCTTTTATTTTGAAAATCAGTGTGTGTCTGTGTAAGTGTGTGTGTGTGTGTGGGGGGGTGGGTTGGGGACACTCCCTAATGCATGTTAAAACATGTTTAAGTGTTTTATTTTGAAAATCTACACGTCAGCCATATCCTGTTATTGTGCAGGGTCTTTTATTTTGAAAATCCATGTTTGTGTGTCTGTGTGTTGGCAGGTGTGTATAGTGTGTGTCTGCATATTTCTGGGTGGCTTGTGTGTAGTTTACCAGGCCTAGTAAGGTGTGTAATGATTTGGAGGCTTTTATTTTGAAAATCAGCGTGTGTGTGTGTGTGTGTGTGTGTTTGTGTGTCTGTGAGTGTGTGTGTGTGTGTGTAGTTGTGTATGTTCCTGTATGGAGCTTTTGGATGATGCTCTTTATCCAATGATATAGCTGATGCTGCTGTTACGGTTACCATGGAAACGGCTCCCTCAGTTTTCGGCTTCCTGGTTTTGTGACTTTTGCCTTTTTCTCTCTCTCTCCCCATTCACCGTCTATGTCGTTCTGGTTTTTTTCTGGTTTTTTGCGATTTACGTGAAAACCGTACGTCGGAACGGAAAGAAAAGTCATAGCACAGGTGTCCCGGTACAGCCGGACGTCCTGTAAAAGTTTCAGGTCGCTCACATTAAAGCTGTGGGACTAGTTCTGCTGAAAATGTGTCCAGAAGAAGGAGAATAATACAGAAGCGGAATAAGTATTTACAATAGTAACAGTGGAACAATATCAGGATAGATCAGGAGGTCTGAGTCTGGTCTTTCAGTCCAGATCCTCCTCCAGACTCTGATGAAGGAGCTTTTGGATGATGCTCTTTATCCAATGATACAGTTGATGCTGCTGTTCTTCTCATGTTCTAAATGTGTCGTCTGTCTTTACTCACATTGCTGCAAATATCCAGTTTGTGTTTGAACACAAAGCTGATAGTTGTGTGTTTGTTCATTCAAACATTAGTGACAAAAAGTCTGATGATAAACTTTGTATGAATGAACAACACATCAGTCAGTAAAGACAGAATGAAGCCATCAGATGTGTCAGATGATAAACTGCAGCTGTGTCTTTTTCTCTCCATCAGATTTCTGTCAACTTGAAGTCGACACAAACTCAGTGTACACAAAGCTCAAACTGTCTGACAACAACAGGAAGGTGACACATGTGAGAGAGGAGGAGCAGCCATATCCTGATCATCCAGACAGATTTGACTGGTGTCCTCAGCTGCTGTGTAGAAATGTTCTGACTGGTCGCTGTTACTGGGAGGTCGAGTGGAGAGGAGGGGTTCATATATCAGTGAGTTACAGAAGAATCAGAAGGAAAGGAGACAGTGTTGACTGCAGGTTTGGAAGAAACAATCAGTCCTGGAGTCTGATCTGCTCTGATCTTTCTGGTTACTCTGTCTGTCACAATAACAGAAGAACATCCATCCCCTCCTCCTCTGTCTCTCACAGAGCAGCAGTGTATGTGGACTGTCCTGCTGGCACTCTGTCCTTCTACAGAGTCTCCTCTGACACACTGATCCACCTCCACACCTTCAGCACCACATTCACTCAGCCTCTACATGCTGGGTTCTGGTTGTGTCCTGGTTCCTCAGTGAGTCTGTGCTGTGTGTAGAAGCAGAGTGTGTGGAAGTGACAGCAGCTTCAACTTTGTGCTTTAAATGTTGATGATGTTTCACTTTCATTTGAATCACTGACTGTGATTTCAGGTCAGAACATGTTTTTGTCTTAGAAGCAGTGAAATGAAGAATGTGAAGCTGAATTTATGATCATGAACTTTGACATGTCCTCACAAATGAAACCCTTACATTAAGAAATGCATGATTCCATGTTGTTATGGCTCTGATATTAAAATGTAGTATTATAATAGGAGTTAATGGACCTAAGTGGAAAACACCATTTAAAACTGCTGCAATACAAACACTAATAACTCCAACTCAATATTTTGGATAAACTTTGACATGACAGATATAAAACAATGCCTGAGCCTCCCAACTTGTAACATAACTTGTCTGTCCGTTCTTTCTCTCCCCCTCTCTCTCCCCCTCTCTCTCTCTCCCTCTCTCTCTCGCTCCCTCTCCCTCCCTCTCCCTCTCTCTCTCTCTCCCTCCCTCTCCAGTCTCATCTCCTCCGTTATCAGTTGTCAGGTTTCTTCTGTTTCTCTCTGCTCCTCCTACAACAAAACGCCAACAGGCAGAATGACCGTTTGATATAATAATGATAATATTGCTCCTCACGTGAACTATACTTTATATATTACTACAGGTTTCATAGTTTTTTTATATTATTTATTTTATATGTTTTTTTTTCATACTTCTTGATTCCACTTAGTATTTCGTGAGAATTACTTACTCTGATTACTCTTATTACTTACTCTATACTGGCCACTATTTACTTTGACAGCAAGGGAGAATATTTTTTCCAACTGACTAGTAATTCAAAAGTAACATTTTCACAAAAATATTCTAGAAAGATAAATCACCTTTGAAATCAATCAGAAGATGATGTGGAAAAATTCTATATTTCTGCTGTAGACTGAACACAAGTTGAGTACCTTAGTCCTGACAAGTCTTTCCCAGTGTCCCTGCTGCTGTTTGACTAGTTTGAGAACGGGGTCGTTGGACTTCATTTCCCAGCAGCACTGTTCAGCAACAATATTCTGGTAAAGCTCCAGGTCGGCTCTGTACTGACGACCATTCACTCTGCCACTGCAGAACAAAAAGAGGGCATCAACACACTCCAAGTTTCCTCCATACCAGGTCACTTCTGAAGCATTTAAGGCAATTTACGATTTTAATTTGCAAAAACACAAAAGGGAACATTAATATTCTACATTGTTTCATGATCATCTGTCAAACTCTATAATCTTCCCCTATATCCCTCCTCATTCTTTGTCAGGGTGAACCAATAAACCACTATAATTCCTTGGAAGCTTCCCACAGGTGAGCAACCACAAGGAATCAGGTATACTGACAGTCAAGAAATGCACCAACAACCAAGTTACATATTTGCTGCTGATAGAAGGTCTTAGGAATCAGGTGGGCAAGCTTTATTCTACTGTTATGTAATGTATACAATGAAAATCTGACACAAATGAGGGCGGGTATATTGAGTCTGTGCAAACAAAGAAGTTTGTTCCCTGACAGACCACATATTGTACGACGTCTCGTGCCTTTTTGTTGAGTCGTCTCTTCTGTTAGTGCTGATGACCTGCTGTCTGTAGCTTCCATCTGCCCCTTCAGGTACACCTGTACACATGATTTATGGAGTGTCTCAGCTCATTCATAGTAGCCTATATAAAACATCTTTCTGTGTGCTAGTTTACACCATCTCTTGCCTCTTAGTGTCAATCTGCGATGTTTAGTAAACTGTGGATCTGTATAGAAGTTACAAAAATGCTTTTACCATTTCCAGAGGGGTTTAGAGAGGCAGCCAGGCTAATCACTGGATACACGTCTATCACATCCCTCTTCCTGTGTATGATAGCCAGCGTTCAATTACACATTTGTGACAGTGTGTATGTGACAACAACAACATCAAAATGGATATAAACCTTAAGTGGCTACAGAGCAGAATGAAAGGTATTACAGGACCACAGAAACAAGAGAGCAGAGGCTGTGTGGTTCCCTTACGCCAGGGGTCTCAAAGTAGCGGCCCGCGGGCCATTTGCGGCCCGTGAACCGATATTTTGTGGCCCCCCACTTGACATCAAAGTTTAGTGTTAGTGCGGCCCGCACATATTTCTCACACGCACTTATTTACTGAGACTTGTCCTGTGCATTTTATTTTTATTATTAATTCCCCGTCAGTATTTCTCTGATATTTAGTTAGAATTTTTTTTTAGGAGTGGCAGCCTCCGTTCTGCTCGGCGTGTCGTTTCTGTCTCTGCATGCTCGCGCATTTCTCCGCTGCAGAGGAGTTCCGCCCCCCCGACACACACACACACACACACACACACACACACACACGTGAGCGCACTGCACCAGAGGAATGAGAGCGCGCATTGAAAACTGTGCCAAGCGACGCGCTGTCTGTTGGACAGGTCTCAGCAGCCTATGTTTTCAGGTGCGGCGTGATCTCAGTGCGCATGTAGCAGTGCTCCGTCAGCATATAGTCCCAGAATGGATCAAACTAGGAGACTGCCGCGTGTTAATCAGCATTTCCATTTGTGCTCGCTGTGAATACGCAGGTCACATGAAGTACTTGGAGTTTCTTTCTTTCTTTTTAATCAGGATGCTGGTTGAATGGAACACGTGTTCTCAGTAGCTGCCCTCACTGTAAACAAGCTGCGCACGCCTGACTCCTGACATGTGTCTGTGTGAGGAGCCAGTGAACAACTTCTTTTCATGTTAAAGCAGCTGTTTTATTTAATATTATATTCACAATAGATTTTGTTATTCTAGCCTACATAAATGTCATTGTCTGTCCCTTTTCCCCTCCCCTCCTGAGCTCCGTCACATACTCAACACCAACGATGGTAAATAATATGAGTAGATGTGAAGCAAACAGATATTTTGAACATGTAAAAATTCAGGGCTCACTGCAGATTTCCAGTCGGGTTACAGAGACGCTCCTTGACACGGACATGTGTGGGTTTGCACCACTGTTCACTCACATACAGCACAATCCCTCCTCTCTTCTTCTTACCGCTGCCAGTCACATCTCTGTCCACCCGTATGGTCACAAAGCCGGGGGCAGCAACGGAGGTTTCCGGGATGATGACATTGTAGGGTGTGTTTGATGACATCACATAATGCCTTCATGTCAGAGTTGTAACCTCAAAAAGTGTCCTTGCTGTGGTGTTCAAAAACAATCCTTCAGTCCAGGTGTCTCGATGTAAACTCCTGAATAAACTGAGTTGTTCTCAGCTAACCAACGTGCTGCAGCTGATCAATGAACACAGCTGCACTGCTTCCTGAACCAAACTGGGCCAGCTCTCCTCCTGCAGCTGCTTTTTCAGTCTGAATGCACTTCTTTCTGAACAAAACAACATTCTGTTAGTCTAGGGTTATCATTTTCTTGTTTTCCGACGAAATGACAGGTGTGTTAAACTTTTCCAGGGCCGGTTAGCTGAGTTGGTTAGAGCGTGTATGGGCCATGTGGTTTATGCTGAGAAACAGTGTGACTTTAGTATGAACACTTACGCAAGCAGGGACATGCTTGGAAGAGTGACTTTCACCCAGACCCACCTCCACCACATATAAACCATTTTTCCCACCAAACAGTTAGAACTGATGAAGCTGCTTGGAGGAGCAGAGAAACATCTTCAAGAAAAACTTGAAAAAGAAAAAAGAAAAAAAAGTCCAGACGCTCTCTATGAACATGACCTGGATGACATGTAAACATACAGTGTGCTCTTTGTGATCTGTATTCTGGCTCTAAAACAAGTCCCCTTGTGAGGGTTGAAGTCACAATCTTCAGCTTATGAGACTGACTCGCTGCCTACTGCACTAACGAGGCTCAGAAAGAGGTGAAACATGGTCTTATCTCTTTTTCTTTTTTACCAATGTGCCAATGTGAATTAAAAAATGATTAAAGTTATATACACTATTATTTATTTAATAGTTGTGATTGAGATATATATTTTGTTTTCTTCAACACATTTCTAATGCAGCTACAGTATCTCTTCTCTCATCTTCCTCACCTCTCTTCCTCTCTGCCTCTGTCTCCTCTCTTTCTAAAGCTGAGCTCCAGCTGACAGACTCTTCATTCTGTCTGTTACAGTTTTAGCTGTATGCAGATATCATCCTGGCAGACAATGGTCCACTATAGCAGGATAATAACAATACTTTTTAAATGGGCGTTCGTCATGTAACCATGTTCTATAACTCCTTAAACCAGCTGACTGCTGTCAGTCAGAGTGACTCAGCCTTCATGGATGAACCTCACAGGTCAGATAACACTGTCCTCAGACCTGCTGTTCAGTCTGTTATGATGCTACGAGCACGTCACGCCCCCTCCCTGAACATGACCGGCTCGTTATCGTCACTCATTCAGGTCAACAGCAAATTAGCAAAACCCACATAGTAGCAACAAATCCTGCTCCTCCGCTGCATGTTCACCTGAACTGTGGGTTCTGCTGTTCAGCAGCGAAACGTCTTTAAACCCTTTCTGTCTGTCTGTTTGTGTGAGGCTGCAGTGAGAGGGCTGTATGAGTTCTGCACACACGTTTCAAATTAAGATTAAGACTTTTCAATACTTTAAGGGCCTTCATTTTCCCACAGTTGATTCATCAACTTTTAATACTGTTTAAGACCCCGCGGACACCCTGACCTCAAATGTCACTTTGTATAACAACTTGGTGCAGTGAAACTGAAAGTGTAATGTATTTTATTGTGTCAGCCTGAAACCATTCAACCATGTGTGGTCGAACGAGACTACACTAGTGTGCATGTGCATGGAGATCCAAATCCCAAACAATCCATGAACCAATAACACACACCGCAATTCATTTTATTCACCACTAGATGTCCTACTCGAGCACTGTGTCAGAGAGTGATAAGAGAAGATAAGATAAGATAAAACAGTGGAGACTGCGACCTGAACGCAGCGCCTTGGACCGCTCGGCCATCCTGACATGAACAGCATGCTGTCCACAACAAGTTTGGAAAAGCTCAAGGATGAACACTTAATAAACAATCTGAAATCTTCACTGACACTGATGTGGACAGACTGAGAGTGTGTCTGTCTATGCTATCTCAACAAGTCTTGAGCCAGAGATGAGATTTTTCATCTGGTCACCACATGATGAATCATTCTGACTATTGTAGTACCTTGAGATCTGCCTTTCCCAGGTGTTTTGTCCTTAAGGTGAAGCAGTCTCTGCCTCAGGGTGAAACTGGGTTTGAAATGTGCTGGGACGTTTTATCCTTTGCCTCCTCATTGCACACCAGTTGCTCTCGGTCCAGCAATTTTAAAATGACAGTTTTTGGAAGTGTCAGATGGACTGTGCCAGGGTTTGGTCCTCAGACATGGAGGAGCATAAAGTGATCTTGGAGATGAAAAGAACCGTTGTTGGCAGGATTCGAACCTGCGCAGGGAAACCCCAATGGATTTCAAGTCCATCGCCTTAACCACTCGGCCACAACAACTAGGAAAAGGTAACAATGAAGAGTCTGATGACCCAGGTTGGTTCTGTCCATGAGTGCATGGTCTTGTCCAGGTTGTCCTGTCCAGTTTGGTGTTGGTGCTCCTTTACTTGTTTCCATTTCATTCGAAGGTAAATCTGCGCCGCCCAGAGTCTCCGTTTGACAGACAGCTATCACAGAAAGTTAAGTCAAAGTCAAAATTCCAGAATGAAAAGCAGAAATCTAGAACAAGTGGCAGCATTCCAGTATAGACATCAGTATTCCAGAATGATAGGCAGAATTCCCTGCTCTCACTAATTTTAATTAATTTAATTTGAATTAATTGCTGCTCTCACTGACACTTCTATCAGCAGTATTACTACACAGCTGGCTGCATGGCAGTGAATGACATGCTGATTACAACACAAGTCCACTGTGATGGTTCACTTAGACAGGCACTGAAATGTTCTTCTTTGTGGAGCCTCTTCCAAACCATGATCTGACAACTATTAAACATCCAAGACATGAACAATAAAAATCAACCTTTCATTCATGTTAGGCTGAAAACACATCAGAAGAGTCTTCGTCACTTTGTGAGATCAGTGAGGAAGAGTATGTTCCTCAAACAGAAAGTGAGACTTCAGTAGATGTCAGACAGCACAAGAGAAGCAGAAAGACTGATGTGAAGCATCAAGGTATCATGCTGAAGGTTAGTTCATACTTTTAGACCTTCCTCACTTTGTGAGGCCTCAAACAGTCTTTATGCTGCTAAATATTGTATTAGACAAATGGAAAAGAATCACTGTTGTGCTAATATCACAGATGGATAGCATCTCCATCACAGTCTAATATAATGTTGTGGTCCAGGTGCTCCTAAAGCTGTCAGAAGATGCCATGTTTCAGTGTCTCCTTGAAGCCTGTGTAGATGAATGTATGGAGAGCAGCAGCAGCTTTGTTGTGACTCACAGCTCTCAGTCCTTGTAAATGATTGGAATGCATGTAGTGCTGTTTATTTCCACATTGTCCTGTTTAGCTGTCCAGGAGACTTACAGGCACACGGGTCAAATGAACAGTAACACTTTGGATTTGTGGGATCAACAACTCAAACTGCAGCAAACACACAAACAATGTCTCATTGTAGTAAGTTAGTCAATCAGCTACAAGCTGAATGTCTGTCCTGACCTGGACACATAAAACTTCTGTCTATGCACACAATTTACAGCCATAATCCCGGTGAGGACAGTTGTGTGTCTTTCCACTCTCGTTGTTGTACAGTAAGACGCATGAGCTCAGGACATTTTCAGCAGTTGCTCTGTTCTAGTTCACCATTTTGTCTGGCTCTCTGCTTATGATCTGCTTTGATTCCAAATACAAACATCCAAACATTTTCAATGTATATGCTGCACTAATCTCAACCATTCTGTTCAGAAATAAACAAATGCATCTTCATTTCACAGTCACACATGTAACCAACTTAACCTCATAACTTCATATAAGCGTACTTACTCTCTGGTTATGAGTCTAGCTTTAAGGTAACACAGACAACATGGAATTAGCGTCTGTTAGCAACATGCTATTACGTGTTTCTCTCACTTTGTGAACACTCAGAAAACATAAACAAATCTAACAACACTGTCTGCAGTCACTTAAGATACTAATGGAACAGATCTGATCACTGACAGGTGAGCTGAATAACACTGATGACCTGGTTACCATGGTAACTGTCAGTGGCTGGATATATGAGGCAGCAAGAGAACATTTGTGTGTCTAACATGGACTGAGGGTCATGGTCTGGGTACTTCCTGGTTGTTGTTGTTGGTCTTTTTCTCCTTCTTTGTGTGTGAGTGAAGGGGTGAATGTTTGCTGCTGTATTAGCTGCAGTACATATTCATGAAAGGATCTGATTCTTCAGCATTGAGCTGTGTGAGTGCTGCTATCAGGAAATCAGAGTTAAACAGTGAGAGCAGAAATCCCCCAGAGGGCTGGACCTGACTGCTGTCCTGATAAAGACATGAGCAGAGACATGAGGAGGACTGTCTGGAGGACACACAGAGTGGACATGGGTCACAGAGTGCTGCTGCTGTTTGTGTCTCTGCAGCATGGGCAGCTGCTCCTGCTCCACTCGTCACCGGCTGATTGTTCACACCTGTGATCAGTCATCAGCCAATCCTGCTGCAGCTTCCATCTAGTATATGTGTCCAATGGAAGCTGAGCAACATGTCAGCTACACACATAGAAACACTACACATAGTTTGTCATATAAATAACATGGATTGAATCATGTTGTACAGTCAATGGAAACAAAAAGCACTGAGAGTGGTGCTGGTAGTGCAGCAGTGGATGGAGGCTGAAGTGCTGCCACCTAGTGTCAATATTTGGTATTACTCTGACTACATATTCCACCTTTAACTCTCTGCCATATATACTGTGCCATGTGTGAAGTGATAATAAAATGTGAATGTGAATTTATTGTAAAGAACTTTACTTATTATCCCTGTTATAAGTGAGCAGTGTGTGTGTGTGTTTGATGGAGTGTGTAATGTCTGCTCAGTGTTACTAATGCTGCTGTGTGTGATCTGAAAACTGATCAAACTGTGATGTGTCTGATGCTGACAGAAGAATCAGAGGTCAGACAGTCGGATCCTCCTCTGTGACACCTTTAACATCATATCAGAAATCTCTGTCTGCTTCTGGTACATGCAGCTGATCACCAGCAGGGGGCTCACTGCTTTGCTGTCACTCAGGGGGCCTGTTCTGTCTGCCACTGGGATATGATGAGGTGAACTTCAGAGTTTGAATGGATTTCATTTGTCATGTGTTTATGATCATTTTATGAATCAGTTCAAATAAAGGAGACTCACTGAAGTCACAGTTTAGTGTTTTAATACTTATACACACTTATTTTGAAGCTGCTATCAACTTGATGAGTCTTCCTGTTGAAGCACGAGGCAGGACGTGTGTCAGAACATCCATGAACTGAGTAGATTAAGAGGAAAAGCTGATGTGTCACAGCTGCTGGTTGTGTTCTTTCAGTGTCTCCATCTTGATGAAATGAGGCGTTTTACTTCCTCCAAGTAGAGTGGACCTGGCTCACAGAGTGCTGCTGCTGTTTCTGTCTCTCTGTGAGCACCATGTTAAACAGCAGGCTCTGAATAGTGACGTCATGATGTCACAGTCACATCAGTCTAATCTCCCAATCGGAGAGAGAGCTGTCATCAACAGCAGGAAGTGCAGGAAGCTCATGGTGTGCAGGCCTCTGATGTGTGGAGGCTGTCGGCTTGTAGCAGCCAACAAGAAGGGAGTTTGTAAAAGTTCTCTGTAACTTTAAATGTGAGGATTCAGAAAGAACTTAGATCAGATATGTGCAGCACTTGTGCAACAGATACTCCAACAGTGACAGCTCTTCTGAAGAAAGCCTGAGGAGCTGAGACCTGGATGAGACACTGATACAGCTTTGCTCTGCTGACAGGAAGGATGAAGGCTGACCACACACACACACACACACACATACACACACACACAAGGGTTTTTATGGTTTAGATGGACAATTTCTCGAAACAGGCCTGAAGGTGGTCTAGATGGGCTACCCTTTCCCATGGTCCTAGAGCTATGGGAGTTGGCTTAGGTTACTCTAAAAAAACTTGAAAAAAATTTGGGTCACTTCAGAGTTCAGATACACGCAACAGAACTCTATACACATGACCCTGCTCCAACTGTGGTTTGAGCAGACATTTCACTTTTTGATAAATCTGTGGTTTATGAGAACAAGAAAATGCATTATCTGGACTATGACGTCACTTTTAAATTAACATGGATTAACATAAATACACACCTGACAACACAGGATTAAATGGACAGGTTCTTTAATTAGTTTGGTTGCCTAGCAACCAAACTTATTGTTATTCTACGTTTTATTGCACAAATCCAAAACTAAAAATAATAAACATATAAACAAAAAGAGGTGCATAAAAATGAATGCACTTACATGTTCCTTCTTGCTAATATTTTAACAGGAACATTCTACAAAATAAATATGGGAGGTTTCAATATAAAGATAACTTAACTAACACAACCGTGTACTCTTCTTTGCACAGAATTTAAATTCAATTTGATTATAAGTGCATTTACATTAATCAAATGTAAAAAAAGCATGTCACACATGCATACAAAACAAACTTTTTAACTCTAATAACTTTATATTAAATCTGTTACTATAACGTAGTTACTCTCCCATATTAGTAACTGATTGCTTTTAGAAACTTAGTTTCTATGTGCAAATCTGTGGATTTACATACATTACATTTCCTTCTGTGACTGTCTTTTTGCAGTTACTCCTCGGTTTCTAACAAAGTCCCTGATATTTTGCACTGTTCTCTGTGCTAAAACAGACCCTTCAGCCATCTTGCAGTGAGTGCATTCAGTTTTGGTTGCCAGTTGTCCTTTAGATATGTGATCTTTAAAATGTCGCATTACTGCGTTGACCTCAGCCTTGGACCATGGTTTCTTTGGTGCTCTTCTTACTTCATTATCTGGACAAGCATCTTGTAGAAAAACAGAAGACACAGACACAAACAAGTGTGTTAATACATTTACCTATTGCCACAGATTCCTGTTTACTTATTCCTAGGATTAAATCATTTTTTTACCAATTCATCATAATTTCACCACTGAGACGAAGTTTCACATAAGCTGCAGCTGAAAAATAATGAAAATACTCTTTATGTAGTAGAGTGCAATGTTTAAAATTAAATATTAAAATTATTTTGCCAGAGGTATCAAGTTACAATTAAAGTAGAAGAGTATAAGTAGTAGAAGTGTCACTAAAAATCAGTCTGATGGCCACTTTCAGGAAAGACCTCCTGTGGCGTTCTGTGCTGCTCTTGGGTAGTCCCAGTGCTGTTCATGCAGCGTGGCATGAAGGGGGTGAGGCGTGTTGTTCTCCTCTGTCACATCCACCACAGACTCCAGCTGAAACTCCCAGGAGGAAATTCTGCTTGTGGGTTAAACCACCTGATTTCAAACATACCCGGAACCCATCAGAAGGTGCTAACTACTAGCACTGCTAGGTGCAATCAATAGTGCAGCTACTATTGCATCATAATAGTAGGGGTAACACTGACGTGTCAGCCCTCCTTGTGTGAAGACAATACTACGTTAAGACGTGCATGTCTACTTGGGGCCTCTGTAGCCCAGTCTTGCCGCACCTAACTCAACATGCAACCCAGCTCCTGATCCAGACCTCGCCTCTCTTACCTACTGCAATGCCCTCCTAATAGGTGTTCCAGCCGGTGCTTCTGCTCCAGTATGCAGCTGCGCGTCTGATTTTCAACCAGCCAAAAAGAGCACACTGCTACACTGCTTACATCAAATTCAAAGCACCAGTGTTGCACTCTTAGTAAGGTTTTTGATTGTGTTTGTTTTCATTTGAATGTTAATCCTCTTCTTTTAAGTTGCTTTAGACAAAGGCATCTGCTAAATGCATACATGTAATGTAAATGTAATGATCTAAACTTCTAAAATACACAACACTATATAGTTATCTATTTTATTCTTTTGAATTTGATTTGTGTCTTTATATCAACTTTTTGAAATGTGTTTTCCATCGTCTCCATGAATTTGTTTACGCCTTATGTAACATTGCTCTGCAACTAAACTTGCCTTACCTTCAGATACAGAGACAGTCTCATTTACCGTGGATGTCACTGTTGACACAGCTTCTGCTGAACACATATGGAAAAAAGTTTTTGTCGTGGTAAAATACATTTCATCATCAGAAACACAAGTATAGTGTAAGGCAACTTACCAAAACCTCCCGTGTCATGGAGCGGCTCTGTGACTGTAGACTCTGAAGCAGCATCAACAGGTTCACGAGTTTCACACTCTGTTGCCGTTGTGAATTCCGTTCCACTATCATCGGACTCATTCTCGCCGTCCTTGGCTTCATCATCACTAAACACAATTTCCTCTGGGACATGGTGTGAATAAAGGTCAAATGAAGACAGTGTACACATGCTCTGTGTTCAGACTAAATAATCTCTCAAGATATACATACCCTCAAGTTCAATCTCATCCAATGATTTTCCCTGCATTCTGGAAAGATGTCCTTTCTCCATTCTCACAGCCTCCTCCAGGTTTTGTATTGAGAATTCCGAGCGCAGACACACCAACAAGCGACCAACTTCCCTGAGCTTCTGTCTCATGTATTCACTCTTTGTAGCATCTTGCCCATGTCTGTTGTAGAGGGACTGGGCAAACTGAACAATACACAGGTCATTTCGCACAACCGAAGCAACCTCATCCTGTTTCATGGCTGTCAGGAGCTTCCACACACCACCTGGAATCCGGTGACTGGATGCAGTCTGTAGAGCAGCAGCCAAACCCAGCACTCTGGTTCTTCCAGGTTCCTTTTCAGTATCTTTATTTTCTGGCTTGCAGGGGCATTTGCGGACATGTCGCCAAAACTCTTTCCGAATGTACATCCCTTGACAATGCATACAGGAAATAAACTTTCCTGCCAATGATTTAGTTTTAGGTTTTCTCTTAACTTTCAATGGTCCATCTTGTAAAACTGCAACGTTATGTCTAAAATTTCCCTTATTTCTCATTTTCTCTAATAGTGTTTTCCGCTCTTGTGAGTGCTCAGGTAGGGAAAAAACATACAAACATACAACTTCAGCGTGCGTTTTATGTGTTCTCAGGTGGCGAGAAATTTTGCTTTGTGGCTTACCACAAATGTAACAGTAATTTTTTATGGTCATAGTCAATTGACTTGAGTTGTGATTGAGAAGCTGTGCTTCATCCTTTGGCTTTTTCTTTGATGCCTTTTTGGTGGATGTACCTAAATGTGATTTTTTAGCAGCACTGGGAATCACATGGTCTTTAAGAGGTGGTGGAGCCTTGGATTGGCTAGGCCAAACTTGGATGTCTGCATCTGATCCATGAGATGTTCCTTCAGCCATAACAGTTTTTTCTGTAACCTCTCTACCGCTAGACATCGAGGGTATGCTTGTATCTGAATCATTATCATTTTGTGACTCCGAGTCTGGTATGTACTCCTCATCAGACAGGCTGTGATCAAAATCTGATAGGTTACCCACTTCTGAATTGTCCTCATCTGACACCAGATTGTCCACAGAACATATAGAAGACTGTGGCTCCTGAAAGAATGAGAAACAAATTAAATAATTGGAAACAGCAAGAGATGTTAGATATTCAAGAAACCTTATATAGGGACTCACCTGTGAATGGTGCTGGAGGTCATCTGTAATTCGCTCAAGGCATTTTTTATGCCAGACGCCCAAACAAACTGTAACACATTTTAAAAGTTTTAATTTTATGGGTAAATTAAAAATGTCTTGTGTCATAGCAATGATTTACACAGAAACAATAGAAATGTTGTTTTAATTTTAATAAAATTAATTAATTTTAATTTTAATATTTTTTAATTAAATTTTAATTTAATTAAATTATTTTAATGGCTGTATGTGGAGTTATTTTTAGTAAATCTATACTGTTATACGAGCTGTACAATGACTCCTTTAGGTTGTATCAAAGTTTTGTTTCTATAGTATTATCCCATGAAAAGATACAACAGATACAACAAAAATATGAGGGGTGGGCTCACCTTTGTGAGATACTGTAAATGAGAATGCATACACCAAAGGATCAGTTTATTACATGCAACTAGATAAAAATACATGTAGTGTACCATAAAAATGCCACAATAAATCCTCCATCCTGAAGGTTCAGTGTTTCAATAGTTTTAAATGTGGAGGCTTTATTTCTTGGTGGTGTTGAACTACATACAACACCACATTTAGACTTTATTTAATATAATTAAATTGACAAAAATGATTATTGCATGTGTCAGTAGGCTATGACAGAACACGACACAACAAACAACATATCTGACAATTGGCATCCAGTTGCATCAGTTTGTATGCACAAACGTTAGAAGGATTTATTTTTGGACTGTTGTATTAGACACCTTCCCTTTCAGGTGCACCTATGTTTTAGGTAGATGTAAGGAGTGCACGTCCACCTACGGCCCTGTACTACACCACTGTACTAAATACTGCAGCTTACCTTTGCACTTATATCCAAGCCACTTCAAGGAGGATACAGGTCCCACACACTGGATGCACTTGTCCAAGGATGATACTGTTGTGCACACAAGCTGATGCTTCTGAAAATGTATGGTAATATTTAATAATGTGAAAAGTCACATACTGATAGCTAGAAAACCATATAAACGTAACCTAATATTAACATGGCATACAATATACTGTACCTTTTTATTGCAGACAACTGGATCCATTTCATTAGAACCGATGAACTGTTTCGTGCCATTTTCAGTGGTTCCCTAAAACAGTAAAAAAGAGCCAATGGTTAAAAACTACATCTGCATTGATATCCGTTTTCTCATGTTAGGTTTTGTTAATACCAAAATTGAGGAAGAAACGTAGTGTAAAGAAATACTTGCTTTACAACCTTTATAGTTTTTTAGACATACAGTTTTTTTAGACACATTATACTAAACCAGATAAAATTCAGCTTGTCCAAGAACTTCTAAAAACAAACTGATGACACTATCAACCGCACCTTGAGGATTGGTGGTTTACTGCTTATTTCACACACACATTCAGATCCTATGCCAACTTTCACTTTCAGGAGAGAGTACTTACAAAACACATTTCACATTCAGGTGACTACATACACACATACCTACATTACTTGTTGGTGGACTTACGCATTGCCACACGCAAAGAATGAAGTGCTAAATTTTATGTACCGTTTCATTCTGGCTGTGTGGACCAAGCAGTGGACTTGTCAAGTTCCTGCCTTCATCCATCTCAGCCTGGTTGCCTTCATCCATGTCAGCCTGGTTGCCTTCATCCATGTCAGCCTGGTTGCCTTCATCCATGTCAGCCTGGTTGCCTTCATCCATCTCAGCCTGGTTGCCTTCATCCATCTCAGCCTGGTTGCCTTCATCCATGTCAGCCTGGTTGCCTTCATCCATCTCAGCCTGGTTGCCTTCATCCATGTCAGCCTGGTTGCCTTCATCCATCTCAGCCTGGTTGCCTTCATCCATGTCAGCCTGGTTGCCCTCGACCATCTCCTGTAACAAATACATCATGGAGGAAATTAGTAATGGATATACATCAACAAAGAATGTACAAATTGAGATGTTAGAGGTTAAACCTGCATGCTTTTACTAAGACATATGTGGGGGGGCTTACAAAACACTGTCCATATAAACCATATTACGTTCAGGTGACTGTACACAAACTCACACATTCAGATCATATACTAAACTACATTTTAAAGTCCTTACAAATCACTGTCCATATAAACCATATTACGTTCAGGTGACTGTACACAAACTCACACATTCAGATCATATACTAAACTACATTTTAAAGTCCTTACAAATCACTGTCCATATAAACCATGTCACATTCAGGTGACTACATACACACATACCTACATTACATGTTGGTGGACTTACGCATTGCCACACGCAAAGAATGAAGTGCTAAATTTTATGTACTGTTTCATTCTGGCTGTGTGGACCAAGCAGTGGACTTGTCAAGTTCCTGCCTTCATCCATCTCAGCCTGGTTGCCTTCATCCATGTAAGCCTAGTTGCCCACGGCCATCTCCTGTAACAAATACATCATGGAGGAAATTAGTAATGGATATACATCCATAAAGAATGTACTTTGCCACACGCAAAGTAATGAAGGCCTACATTTCATTTACCGTTTCATTCTGGCTGAGTGGACCAAGTTCCGGACTTGTCAAACTCTGGTTGTTTTCATTCACAGACTGTAGCAGATTCAGCATGGACAAACAATACAAATTAACATACTCACATACTGGAAATGTACCATCCCATAGGATATTTGAGGTTGAATAAAAAAACCTACTCCTCGGTGAAAACTTTGCTTTAAGCCTCACTGACTGATTTCATAAGGTATAGAATGTCTTATGACACCTTTGATGATTCAAATTCCAAGTTGTGGAAGGAGAATTTCCCAACTTAAAACTGTGCATGTTTGTGGTAGCATCAGTAACAAAGAGCTTGCTGTGAGGGTTACAGTGCTAACCACTGCTGCCCCCTCACTAGATGTAATTAAACACTTCAGTTTTGCAATATACCTGTGGTAGCACAGTACTTTTCTTACCTTATCAAAGCTTCTGAGAGGACCAGCTGATGTAGCTCTAGCCTTTTTTTGCCACCGTCTTGTTGGCACCTTGGAAGCACGTGTAGAAGGCTCTGATGAGGATGATGACAGCGTGCTGCTCCTCATCGAACTTTCTGCAGATTCCTGAAGAGTTTAACAACAATCATCAGACGAATGACAACATAGTCAGTCTCTTTCACACTGTATGTAGTATGTATTTTAATACATTAATGTCTAACATACATGAATGTTGTAAACAAGCACATTCAAACTAAAGCTACAAGGACAATATACATTGTTCCATAGTTAGACCATAACCACTATCAGAACTATCAGTTTCACAAAACGTTTTTACCACTTTGGATCTCCATGGCCAGTCTGAGTTGCCATAATTATAGGTGAGCTCTTCTCCTGGACTTATGTCTCGGGTTGCAAACAAACACAAGCGTGGCTTCCCTTGCAGGGTCAAGCACTTCATCTTGGCGTTTGGGTTTATGTGGTTGTCATGTATTAGTCTTCCAAATGACCCATCCTCTTTGGCTGCATCAACACTACAAAACCACAACAATAATTTATAATTAGGCAGCTCTTAGTTGGTCTAATATAAATTAACATTTTAATACTTGAAGATTCTATTTGTTAAGTTCAAAACCGTCTTTGATTTAATACCTTATATATATATATATATACACATATCAGACAGAATGCGAAGACGAAGACGGCTCGATCCAAAGCAGGATGCACAGTTTAATGCTAGTGCTGAAAGGGACAAAGTAGGATTTGACATCAAATTCATCAATGCCTTCAAAGGTAAGTTGAATCCCTTGATTTAATTATGATTAAATACATCACCTTACTTTTTGCAAAAGTGACAAAATGACAAAAAGTAGGGTGATGTATTTAATCATAATTAAATCAAGGGATTCAACTTACCTTTGAAGGCATTGATGAATTTGATGTCAAATCCTACTTGTCCCTTTCAGCACTAGCATTAAACTGTGCATCCTGCTTTGGATCGAGCCGTCTTCGTCTTCGCATTCTGTCTGATATGTGTCAAAAACCTGCAAAACAAAAAATAAATCAGGATTGTGTTCATTGCATGACAAGCATGAGCAACACACAGTAATCTATAAGTAATCTAGTAAAAAGACAAACAGAAGCAGGATGCTGTGCTCATAACTGCATCTTAAATGTTAAATGCTACTAAATGTATGAACCATCTCAGCCAGAAATAGGGTGGGGCGGCATTAAGGTATACGGCGGGGCACACAGGTAGCGACGGTATCATTTTAATACCGGCAATAAAAAGTGTAAAAAGAGTGTTTTTATTACCATGCGTAACTTCTAACATAAAGACTGCACAATGCTGCGCTCTTAACATGGTAAAATTACAAAAACAAACATCGGGACGGGCTCAGCAGTTTAATACCGCGGTCCGTTCGCTATATGCGTTTTTAAATGGCCTCAATAAAAACTATATTAAGTGAAAAAGATCGCTTGTCATGTTTCAGGCAGTTTAAAATGCACTTTACCTGCCGTGAAGTGTCGGCTGCAGCAGCTGAATTAAAATGAGACGTGCGCGGTGTCTCTGCAACTTGCAATGCGTATATGCGACTTAATGTTACGGTTTTGCTGATATTTTAATCTTAAATTAAACTACACTGCAAAGAAAACCTGGATTGTCAAGCAGCTGCTTTACCTGTCCGCCTCTCTGCCGAGCATGACGCAATGGCTGCGTTTAAATGTCCTCCCTGAGAACTAAGCACCGAGCCCGCGCGGACTAACGCCGTTTATCCAGCCGCTCCTAACGTAGCCGAGCTCCGGTACGCAACCAAAACACACAGCGGTGGCCTCACTCCATCCATTAGGCCACGTGGTCTAGTGTGTTTGTCACATAAACTTTTGTCAGAATGTTATTGGCATAGTGTTTATGATAAGAGTTTTTGTTGGTGCAGTAGCCAGCGCAAACACATAGACATATTCTGACTAACATGGGCACTGTAGATGTCTTTGTAAACAATAAATGGACAATATTTAACTTGTTTCTGAGCCTCTCTATCTTCAGTTAGCATAGCTTTCAATGGACTTTGATTACTGTAGTGTGGTGCAGTATAATATAGTATTACTATGTCATAGCACTGTGTTGGTTTTCAAAATCCTTTGATAATATAATCGTTATAATAATAATAATAATTTTGTGTGGTTAAAAATGTTGATCTCTTAATTTAACTAGAATGGCAGTTCCTGAAGAAACTGTGATTGCAGAGCTGTTAGCAGTGTAACAGATATCAGCTATTACAGGCGACCATTTCACACCTGAAAGCTGTGCTGTTGAAGTCATATCAGGTATTTCACAGAAGCATTTGAAAAACAGGATGGATTTATGTTGAGTAATACATATGTTTTCACTATAGCGCCCCCCAGAGGCCAAACCATGAAACTTGGTACACTAAGTCTTAGTACTAGCCTACATAGGTGACCCAAATTTGGCAGCTATATGTTACAGTATGCATCAGTTATAGTACATTAAGTGCACATGGCCACGCCCACAAAAGTTTATTAGCCAATAGAATTGAAACGCTATTAGATATTCCAAAATAAAAAATCTTACACTATTTAAAGTTGTCCACTAATGTTTTGTCTGATGTTTTTGACACTTTATATCTGACCATATGGTGGCGTTATGACTACAGTTTTAACTATATTTAAGTAAATACATGTTTTAAAAGATGTTCAAAGTTTCAGCTGTATAGCATGGCTACTTTCTGAGTTGTACTTTTTTAATTAATGTTTGTAGCTTTAAAGCTGTAGGAGGAGCGTTCTGTCATCATTACGTTTTTTTCCTGTTTCTTTAAGTAGAATAACATTGATGTGATGCAGTCAGTTGGAACAGTCTGGACAGGTTTGACTGAATGTTTTATAGCGTCCTCTGTAGTAAACAGGGACTGATCGCTGCATTCACTCGCTTAAAATTGTAACCCGGGTGAAAAACTCCAGCTACTGCTCCCATATAT
Organism: Parambassis ranga; assembly: GCF_900634625.1. Lineage (NCBI taxonomy): Eukaryota > Metazoa > Chordata > Actinopteri > Ambassidae > Parambassis > Parambassis ranga. Next base: position 9,402,490 of record NW_021144767.1, read on the forward strand.
TGTATTGTGGGCCGTGTTGTATTTCTACGTAATGACGTCCGACTCAGACCAATCGCATCACTGTAACCTGGCAGTGCCAGTCTAGATGCGAGTGGGACACGAGTAGGAAAAGTTTGCTGTAATTCATGTTGTCATCTCTTCAAATTAAATGTACTGAATGTCGATCTATAGGAGCCAACTACCAAAGTCTTTATGTGTCGAGTGGATCGTCTGAACTAATCTTAAACTACAGAACTGGTGAGTCTCATTACTGTTAGCTCAGCTGCTCATTCATTCCCATTGGGTAATTTAGCCTAGCCGCTTCCATTGGTTTATATGGAGCGGTTAGCACAGGATATTAAGAATTAAGAAACCTTTATTAGTCCCACAATGGGGAAATTGCATTTTTGCAACAGCAGATACAGACAGCAAAGAATAAATTAGGAAAGATATATATATATATATATATATATATATATATATATATATATATATATATACACAGAGACGCTTTAAAGGACAGAACGGACACAGTATGGAGGACCAGACTGAGCCCGAAGGAGGACTGTAAGCCAGTGTGGCGAGTCCTCTACAAGCCACCCATCAACAAAAGGACTGGGGATCTGCAGTGGAGGATCCTGCAGGGGGCGCTGGCTGTGAACAGTTTTATCAATAAGGTCAATCCCACGGTGTCAGTTTTATGTCCTTTCTGTGACGAGCCAGAGACGGTCTTCCACTGCTTCCTGGACTGTTGGAGACTCTCTGGTCTCTTCAGTGTTTTAAAGACTGTGTTTCTAAGGTGTGGCGTGCCCTGGACTGAAACCGCTTTTATCTTTGGAGCAGGGTACAAGAAAGACAACGCTGCAACCTGGCAGTTCTTAAACTTCATGGTGGGACAGGCTAAACTGGCGATCTACAAGAGCAGGAAGGAGCAGGGACCAGAGGATCCAGCGTGTAGACTCACAGCCATGTTTAGAGGCCTGGTGAAGGCCAGAGTGAAAGTGGACTTCAGGTTCCATTCACTCATGAACAGTTTGGAGGAGTTTGTCTCCAAGTGGTGTTTTACTAGAGCTGTGTGTTCTGTTGTTGATGGACAGCTGTCCTTCAATTCAGTGTTTTTATAAAATATGATCGTGTTGAACTGATGAACTGATCTTTATCTGGAATAAAGGTGTTTTAAAAACTCAAAACTCTCTCTCTCTGTTTCTCTCTCTCTCTCTCTCTCTCTCTCTGTTTCTCTCTCTCTCTCTCTGTTTCTCTCTCTCTCTGTTTCTCTCTCTCTCTCTCTCTCTGTTTCTCTCTCTCTCTCTCTCTCTGTTTCTCTCTCTCTCTCTCTCTCTCTCTCTCTCTGTTTCTCTCTCTCTCTCTCTAGGTAGTTCTTGTTGTTTAACTCATTGTGTGCCGTTTACGGGATGTTCTGAGCAGACCACGGTCAGCTCGCTGTCTGCGTCGCCACGCTGCGTCACAGCGCTGCAGGGCTTGGACGTTACAGCAACACAGAGAGCTGTGAAGCTGCTCAACACCGTTTCAACACTTCGACACAATTCACCACGAGTCTAAACATGCTCATGTATAGAACCTGCTCTCAGAGAGAGTCCGCGTTGTACGAGTGCAGTTCTCTGCCTTCTCACTGGAGGCACTCGCGGTACCACCACCCATTAGTCCTCTTGCCCAGTCCTCTGGTGCCATCTCTGCTGTCAGTTTCTATGTGTTTCTGTCCACATGGTGGCGTTTGCAGCTGTCTGCGCACAGCGGCCCGATGCCCATACACACACGCAAACACATGCTGACACAAACACACATGCTGACACACATACACATACAGATGAGCCCACTCCCAGCAGCAGGTAGAGAGTGCGTATTGTTTGGCTCTGTTGCTCCATTGACTATGCTCAGATAAGCTATTGTAATAGGCCTACCACTACTCATAATAATAATAATATCAACATTATTATTATAATTTGTTATAGTGACAGGCCTAATTACACTATGTTAAACGTGATGTTTTATATGTTGCTCTTTTTATTTTGATATGTGGCAAACTCAGTGGTGTTTGTGTATTCTTATAGGTCCTCGTCCTATTTCCTATTGACACATACATAGAGACTTGTAATGGTAAGTGCTGTTATATTGCCTTCTGAGTTGCTGTTAACATTCCTTATTGTGACATTTTTCTTTAGTCTAGTATAGCATGATGTTTTTTCTCTCTGACCAGTTGAACCTAATTCCTTTGTGTATATTACTTTTCACAGATCAACGCTGAATTTAAAAGAATCACCACCATCCCACTACAGTCCAAGTTTATGTCTCAGCTGGACATCTATTCTGACAAACTGACAAATGTCTTTCAAAAAAGAGGCGGTCAACTCGGACAAAGGCTCAAAACAGTAGTTTCAAAAATGGCTGAGGTAAGTGATACATATTTCAGACTGTAGTTTGTATGTCTGTCTAATTTTGACAATGGTGTATGGACTTTTGGAGAGGTCATGGAAAGTTTAGAATATATAATATATATAGTCTTAGATTATGAATATTTTTGGCAGGAACTTTGTGACAAGTGAGCAGCCTCGAGACTTAAATTTGAGAATTGTGCACCAATTTTATGATTGATTTACATTGTGCTTATAATTGTGTAGTACTAAAATGCCTGAATTTAGATAATGAAGGCTGTTTTGTTTTTTGTTTAGTGTGACGATGTAGATGCCGGACGAGAGTGCAGTATTAAAGGAGTCTGTATCTACATGGGTGAAGATCCACAAAACTTGACCCAGGAATATGTGGTGTGTATACATGTATATATGAATAATTGCTTGCTTCCCTTTATCCTCCATTTTCTTTTGTTTATCTAATTAATTTATGTGGACATAAAAAAGTAGTTCTACTGTCCATCATTTTGTACCCAACTATTAAGGAAAGGAATGAAATATGTGCTTTTGTGTAATTTCTTTTTACTATGAACTGCTGAGAAACATACTGTGTTTGTTTGGTACAATTATTATTTTTCCTTACCTCACTTGTCCATCCTGTCACTTTATGTCTTTCGGCACAGGGCATGGATGAAGAGTCCATCAAAGAAGCCATTGAAGACACCACTATGGGGCTTTATGTCCAGAAAGAACATGCCAGAGGCAGAGGACATTGGAATCGTTCTGGAGGGCATCAAGGTGTTGCAGGATCTGGACAATGCAGCATTGGCTGTTTCCATGCTGTTTGGCCTAATGTATGCCCTCAACCTCAGCTATCCTCGAAACCTCTGCTACACTTTTGAGGTACTCCAGAAGATCATTATGGAACTGAATGATGAACTTTCTCATAAGGCACTCGCTCTGAAAAACAGACTCTTTCATAGAAAGGGTCAGAGGACCAGAACAGTCAGCAATGTTTCTACAAATCCACTATGGAGGGCATTATGCCATTTGCTTCACATCCTCCTTGAACTGCATCCTTTAATGTTTCATTTACCACTGCTAATTGCATGTTATGACATGTTTTTTCATTTGATCAGATGAGTTTCACGAAAAAACCTGTTTTAAAATCCATGTTGAAACAGTTAGGGGCATTATTGTGTTTCAATGCACTGTTTTTGATACAGGGTAATGTATCAAAAACAGTGCATTGAAACACAATAATGCCCCTAACTGTTTCAACATGGATTTTCAGTCTGTGGGAAAGCTAGACCCCACATCCAGCCTGCCTTCTAGAAAGGCTCTAAAGAAGATGGTGGATGACAAATATGAGAAGGAGGCCGAGGCTCAACTGCAGAGGGTGGAGGGAGGGAGTCTGACTTCAGACATGTGGACCTATTCACACATCCCATGAGCATATTCTCCAAAACAAATACAACATGAGTAACTGTGTTCCGTCACAGTCTAAAGAGAGTAATCAGATTACAGTTACATTGTTGAAATCAGTGGATTACACGACGGTACTTGTGTTTTTCACTCATAAAAATCACTGTGTTCTTACAACAAAGATCGTATTTACAGCACATGTCTGACTTTCTCCGGACCCCTGGTATCATTGTGTGGTCATGTTCACATGTATGACGGTGAATAGTCATTGCAGTGAGAGCTCTTACCGTCAATACAGCATCTTTGATCAAAGCTAAAGTTTTTGGTTCATGTCAGCAAACTGGACAGAAAGCTGCACGCTGCAGGAGACAGAAAGGACAGAGCAGCCGGACTGATGGGGGCCAGAGTCTGAGGATGAAGCCAACTGCTGCCTCACGTCGCTCTGCTTCCCTCTGGTGGTCATATGTTGAAATTGCAATAATTCATCACTGATACAGGGTCTGGTATTGCAACACAAACATGTTTAAATGTGACTAAATATCCTGTAGGTGTGAATTTGAGTGTGAATGGTCGTTTGTCATGTTATTGGTGCTCTGTGCTCCCCCACACATCATAAGCTGTGATTTATTTGCATGCTTTAAAGAAGAATTTAGTAGTTTCAGAGTTTGTGGAGCCTGAGAGTTTGATGTTATATTTGATCTTATCTGTCTTGTTAGTGTTTATTTCCCATTGAAGCTGTGTGAAACCCACTGTTTGCTGATAACCTGACAACCCAGGGTCGAGGCCAGGAGGCAGAGTCGCTGTCCTACACACCTCTCTGCTGCTTCTGGAGGACTGCCGCCCTCAGTTAGAAACACATTAAATACAACTACACATAGAAACACTAAGCTTAATAATGTTATTGAAGTGGTGACGGTCACACGTCCTCCCACAGTTCATCAAGCACACAAGTTAAGATATATTAATCATAATAACCTCATAAAAATACACACTAACACACACAAACACATAGAACAAGGTAACAGAACACTCAGGTGTGGATTGTTTAACATACGATCCCTACACTCTAAGTCGCTCTTAGTTAATGATCTAATTATTGATCATCACACTGATATACTTTGTCTCACTGAGACTTGGTTACAGGGTGAAGAATATGTTGCTTTAAATGAATCAACTCCGTCCTGTTATACTAACTGTCATGTTCCTAGAGTTACAGGTCGCGGAGGAGGAGTGGCAGCAATCTACCGCTCCAGTCTTCAGATGAATCCTAAACCTAAGTCTACTCATACTTCTTTTGAGAGTCTCACTCTCAGCCTGTCTCACGGAAGCTGGAAGAAGTCAGAATTTGTTTTACTCGTCGTAGTGTATCGTCCACCTGCTGCTGCTTATTCAGAGTTCCTGCTGGAGTTTTCAGACTTCTTATCAAGTTTAGTGCTTAGCACAGATAAAGTCATTATAGTGGGTGACTTTAACATTCATATGGACGTCGACTCCGACAGTCTGAAGATTGCCTTCAACTCACTCTTGGATTCAGTTGGGTTCTCTCAGTTAGTAAATGAACCCACACACTGTCACAGTCACACCCTCGACCTGGTTCTCACCTACGGCCTGGAAGCTGAGAACCTGCTAGTGTGGTCTCAAAATCCTGTTCTTTCAGATCACTCATTAATAACTTTTGACTTCTCTCTTTCAGACCTACCAGCACCTGAGGAAAAGGTCTACTACAGCAGATGTCTGTCTGAAGACGCCGTAAAGCAGTTTAGGACAGCAATCCTACCAGTACTCCCCACAGTCCCAAGTACTGATGGGGGTACCAACTTAAATGTTACTCCTGCAGAGCTGGACCGCTTTGTCAACAACACTGCAGACACACTACACTCAGTCTTAAACAGGATTGCTCCACTGAAGAAGAAGAAAACTACAAACCAGAAGAGGCTAGCTCCGTGGTACAACTCAAACATCCGATCACTGAAACGGATTACACGTAGGATGGAGAGGATGTGGCAGTCCTCTAAATCAGATGACTCCCGGAGGGCCTGGAGAGACAGTCTGCTGACGTATAAGAAGGCCCTTCGTAAAGCCAGGACAGCCTACTATTCATCACTAATAGAAGAAAACAAGAACAACCCGCGCTTTCTCTTTAACGCCGTGGCCAGGCTGACAAAGAGCCACAGCTCTGTGGAGCCTCGCATTCCTGCAGCTCTTAGTAGTGAAGACTTCATGAGCTTCTTCACTGATAAAATCACCACTATTAGAGGACAAATCAACCACAATCTCTCTGTGACCGCTGAGGATACACCGCCACTTCTGGAAACGGATCCTGATCTAACTCTGGACTGCTTCGCGCCCATCGGCCTCCCTGAGCTGACCACCAGCATCAGCAAGTCTAAACCTACTACCTGTCTTCTGGATCCGATCCCTTCACAGCTCCTCAAGGATGCTATTCCTCTGATCGGAGACTCTATATTAGGACAGATCAACTTGTCTCTGGAAACAGGATATGTACCACAGGCTTTTAAAACTGCTGTGATCATTCCGATACTTAAAAAACCTTCACTGGACCCGGACGTCCTAGGAAACTACAGACCGATCTCCAACCTCACCTTTATCTCTAAACTACTTGAAAGAGCTGTTGTAAGTCAGCTAAACGACCACCTGTGTAGTAACAGTCTGTTTGATGCTTTCCAGTCTGGTTTCAGAGCCCATCACAGCACAGAAACAGCACTGCTTAAAGTCACCAATGACCTCCTCATGGCATCGGACCGGGGTCTCGTCTCTGTACTCGTTCTACTGGATCTCAGTGCTGCCTTCGACACCGTAGACCATCGCATCCTGCTACACAGATTGGAACACGAGATCAGGATTACAGGAACAGCACTGCGCTGGTTTAAATCATATTTATCTGACAGATTTCATTTTGTTCACACTAACGATGTGTCTTCCACAGGTACAAGGGTTAACCACGGTGTTCCACAGGGTTCTGTGCTCGGACCGATCCTGTTCACCCTCTACATGCTCCCTCTAGGATACATCATCCAGAAGCACGGCATAAACTTTCATTGTTATGCTGATGATACCCAGCTGTATTTATCCATGAAGCCTGAAGAAACGGAGCCGCTAGTCAGACTACAGGCGTGTCTAAAGGACATAAAGGACTGGATGTCCTCCAACTTTTTACTATTAAACTCAGACAAGACTGAGGTCATTGTTTTTGGACCGAAACATCTCAGAACTAGTTTATCAGATAATACTTTCTCCCTGGATGGAATTACTCTGGCCTCCAGTACGACTGTGAGGAACCTTGGAGTTATCTTTGATCAAGACATGTCGTTTGTCTCTCATATTAAGCAGGTCTCCAGGACCGCTTTCTTTCACCTGCGTAATATTACTAAGATCAGGAGCATCCTCTCTCAGAGTGATGCTGAAAAGCTCATCCATGCTTTTGTCACTTCAAGACTGGACTACTGCAACTCTTTATTGTCAGGATGTCCACATTACTCCATCAACAGTCTGCAGCTGATCCAGAACGCAGCAGCTAGAGTTCTGACAGGAAGCAGCCAAAGGGATCATATCTCTCCTGTCCTAGCGTCTCTTCACTGGCTCCCAGTGGACTCAAGAATACACTTCAAGATCCTTCTTCTAACCTACAAGGCTCTTCATGGACTTGCTCCATTGTATCTGCAGGACCTGATTGTACCATATGTTCCTAATAGGACACTCAGATCTCTGAGTGCAGGTTTACTAGTAGTTCCTAGGATTCATAGAAGTAGAATGGGAGGACGAGCTTTCAGCTATCAGGCACCGCTATTATGGAACCAGTTACCAATCTGGGTCCGAGAGGCAGACACTGCCTCCACCTTTAAGACTAGACTTAAAACTTTTCTGTTTAGTAAGGCGTACAGTTAGCCTTAGACCTAGTGTGTAGCACAGCTATGCTGCTCTAGGCCTACGTTGTCGGGGGGCACAAACATGATCCACTGAGCAGTTTCCCTCTCACCCTCTAACCTCTCCTTTTCTCTCCTTAGTCTGGCTCACACTGGTATCAAGACCTGGATGATGACCTGCAGTCCGGCCCGTGAAGTCTCTCTTGCTTTACGTTGTCGGGGGGCACAAACATGATCCACTGAGCAGTTACCCTCTCACCCTCTAACCTCTCCTTTTCTCTCCTTAGTCTGGCTCACACTGGTCTCAAGACCTGGATGATGACCTGCAGTCCGGCCCGTGAAGTCTCTCTTGCTCTACGTTGTCGGGGGGCACAAACACGATCCTCTGAACACCCTCTGACCTCTCCTCCACTCTCCTTAGTCTGGATCATACTGGGTAATATCGTCTCATAATCTGTGTTAACTGTCTTCCTTGTAGTTCTGTGCCTCGCTCTCGCTCTCTCTCTTTGCAGGGCTCAAGACCTGCATACTGACCTGCAGTCTCTCCTGTGCTCATCGACTTCACTAGCCCCTGCTGCTCATCTTTACTATCAAATTACTATTCCTACTTATGGACCGACGATATATATAGATATCATTACAATATATCACTGTTTCATCTTGCTGTCATGTTTGCTCTGTACTGTATCATGTTTGTATCATGTTTGCTCCTCTCTCTCTCTCTCTCTCTCTCTCTTTCTCCTTCATCCTCTCTCTCTCTCTCTCTCTCTCTCTCCCTCATCCTCTCTGACTAGCAGCAGGACTGGTTCCCCCTTAAGTTGACGGGTCCTGCTCAAGGTTTCTTCCTCTTAAAGGGAGTTTTTCCTTGCCACAGTGCTCTTAGGGGGGTTCCTGTGAAGCGCTTTGAGACAATGTCTGATTGTAATATGCGCTATATAAATAAAACTGAATTGAATTGAATTGAATATCAGACATCATTCAAATCAATGTGTAGCTACTACGTCCAATACATGCAGCTACCGGCTGATGCCCAATGTTTGTTTGACGTGTATTGGAATGAATGAAACGGGATTCTATCTTGCCGTAAAATAATATCGGTTTATTAACTCTTGACTCAGATTAAATAAATTAAAGTTTCAACTTCATAACAACAAAATAATACCGTTCACAAAGCAATCTTCATACAGTCAAAAAACTGTTTGCTTCTCCATTCATCAGCACCGGATGCTTTAATTTTCCCCACTTAAATCACCTGTGGCAGCCTGTGGCACTGCCACGGGCGCCACCCCTTTAGCGCCCCCTAATGCCTCTGATGCATATTTACAATTACTCAAACATGGCTCTTACACAGACTATAGAAGACAGAGGGGGACACTTCCAGCGATGCTGCAGGCAGAGTGTGAGAGTTTGGTGCACATCACATGAGCTCAGAGCAAATGTGTGGATGTGTTCAGTGGCCCTTTGGCATTTGGGCAAACCTTAAACTGACCAAGTCTCCATTTCTAACTGTTCAACACAGTTTCTCAGCTTCACTGGGCTAGGGAGCAAAATACAGACATTTATCAGACACAGCAGCCTCAGAAATCCTCCAACCAAAAGCCTACCAGCATGACAGACTGCAGCACTTGTAAGCATTTCCCTTTCACAAAGTGTTTTGTAGACATGAAGTTACAAGTATCTGTACTACAGACATCTGGCGAAACAGCTTTAAGGCTCACTTTTTGGCATGATCACTTTTTGGCACAACACTGGCTCAAAGGTTCACAAAACTACATCTGAACAAGCCACAAGACTTGAAACAATGTCCTATACACAGATCAGACCAAACTATGTCTGCTAAGAACCAATCAGATATACAAACATGATTTTATTTTGATCTGCAGAAACCACATGACTTTGAATTAGATAAGCATATACAGTTCAACAATCTCTCCTCAGTGGTTTTGGATATGGGGTTTTTGGGGTCTGGATGCTCAAATTTAATTAAAAAATAATTCTAGCTGTAAAGTATTTTATATGGAAGTCTATCAGGACAGAAACTATTTTGGACCAGCTACCAAGTGGCCATGTAAGGAACTGCAGATTTGCTGTATTATGTTGTTACCTGGTAAAGACTACAGTGTTTATTGATTTTTGTTTGTTTTTAGCTTTACATAGATACTTTCTACCACTGACAGTTTAACATGACCATGGGACTGAATTTTGGTCATTTGAGGGACGGCAGTTCTTGATTAGCCTGAGAACCATTTGCATGAATAATTATCTATAGACATGAATTTTTGTTTATTTCTGCTGTTGACATTTGAACATAAACACCTGTGGGATTTAATTTTGGTGCCACCCCCAAGTGGCAGAACTGAAGAAGCCACTCGGGGGAGTGGGAAACATCTTCAAAAACAGTCCTGGAGTCCAGCTGCCTCCATTGAAACTCTTGGAAATGACTCTGACCTGATGAATGAGAGCATCCACAGATATACTTCTGTGATTGATAGATGTGCACTCAGAAACCTGACAGTGCCAGAAAAGCTGTTTTGTGATAACTGCACGGACACTTATATTAATGATATCTAGAATAAACACCAAGCATTCAAATGGAGCGACGTATCACACATGCCACAAAGATTCAATGTAGAGTTTGTTATTTGAGGTGCTCGCAGTCTTTCCTCAGTTCATTTTGTGCTCTCTGTAATTATTTTGTTCTTTTTAATAGTGTGATAGTATCACTCAGCTGCCTCTGCACACAATAGGTTCAAATAATACAAGAGGGGGTACATTTTAATGGGGCCCTGACACAGTAAGATAAACAGTCAATAATGGAGTATATATTTTTCAATGAATAAATTAAATTCATACAAATTAAAAATCTATTTTGTAATCATATATTCATAGCTCATTTAGATTCAATTCAGAATTCTGACTTTAAATTCTGACAATTTAGACAATTTCTTTCCCCAAAATCCTTAATCTAAACTCAGATTTCTGATTTTTGAGATTTATCCTGCTCCTGCAAAGTCTGAGGGAGAAATCCAATAAATATGCTGTTTAAAGTTCAACAAATGAGGCACATAAATAGGACTCCTGCTCTACTGAATCACCTCCATCTCTACCACTTCTTCAGCCTGTCTCCTCTGACTGGATGCAGAAAAGAGGAGATAACTGATTTGTGGATTCCTGGCTTTGAAGAAAGGATTGATACACGAGGGAATTATGATTATCAGAGGCAGCACCATGGAGGTGGTCACGCTGCAGAGGGCTTCTCTCTTCAGCGTCATGGTAAAGTAGATATGAAATATGATTGATGACAGCTGGAGCAACAACAGTGAGAGGTAGAGTCCTATGGTGCATCTGGCTCGGTGGTTGCTGGACTTCAACATTGTGTTCACGCTGAGTGCAGCCCGATACACACACACATAGCAGTAGCAGATGGCCAGCATGCAAAGACACATTATTACAGACAGGGGTCCAAACAGCAGCAGGTCCTCCTTTGTGGCGAGTGGGAGGCGGCCTCACACACGAGACCACTGGTTGCTGCTGGGAGTCAAACTTCATCTGGCTGAGCACCAAGCCTTGGCCATAAGCGCTCATGGTCCCGCTCAGCAGCCAAGTCTCACTGATGCTCATGTAGATGTTGTGAGTGTGGACCAATCTGAGGTAGTGAATGTGTAACGGGTACCGTAGCAACGGCACCGGGCTGCCAGATAAACTCCTGAAATTCAGGAAAGAAATGATGAGGCAGGGCGACAGCGTGTCAGTTCACAGTGCGTTCTCTGCAGTCATTTATTTGGACATTTCCTTCAGAAAATACTTATAACAATAACTCTTATTGTTCAGACTCATTATGTCCAATGTATGTGCAATATTGAATGTCCGTTCAACATGAATCAATCATAAATCAACATCAATACATTTCAGTCCATCTCAAAATAAAATACATTTCCAAAAATGTCTTTTCTTGCTCTTTATACTCAAAATGTATGGACTGTTGTAATATTAAGCTATTCAAAATGTTTTTACAAACTTCTACTAACAGTCTTTAATATAAACTGTCCTTCGATGAGCATAACTCATTCACTGTAATCACCATACTGCAAAGACCCATCAAACCAAGGTTAACAACTCTTTACTTAACTCTGTCTTACTCATATTCAATCCTAAACATTTTATTCACAACTCATTTGGCGAAACAACTCATAACCAAGTGGGAGCAAACTTATACGGAGCTCACTTGCACACACTGCGCGGAGGGATATGTGTGTGCCAAGCTAACAAAGTATCTCAGGCTCAGCCTGCTCGTCACGGAGCACAGCAACTAATTAAACCCATGTTTCTACAGAGCTATTTGGCCAACATAACTCACTCAACTCTTAAACACATTTTCACATCGTGTTATCCTTATTCTGTGTCATTTTACACATCACTAACCTGAAATTCAGGAAAGAAATGATGAGGCATCGCGACAGCGCGTCAGTTCACAGTGCGCTCTCTGCAGTAATGAGGAAAATCCACCTGTAGCGCAGAGAAACCCAGCACTCGACGCTGCCCCCTGCTGTTCTGGAGTGGTTATTACAGACCCATCCATCCATCCATCCATCCATCTTCTACCGCTTATCCGGGGCCGGGTCGCGGGGGCAGCAGTCTAAGCAGGGACACCCAAACTTCCCTCTCACCAGACACTTCCTCCAGCTCCTCTGGGGGAATCCCGAGGCGTTCCCAGGCCAGCCGAGAGACATAGTCTCTCCACCGCGTCCTGGGTCTTCCCCGGGGCCTCCTCCCAGTGGGACATGCCCGGAACACCTCCCCAGGGAGGCGTCCAGGAGGCATCCGAACCAGATGCCCGAGCCACCTCAGCTGGCTCCTCTCGATGTGGAGGAGCAGCGGCTCTACTCCGAGCTCCTCTCGGGTGACTGAGCTTCTCACCCTATCTCTAAGGGAGCGCCCAGCCACCCTTCGAAGGAAACTCATTTCGGCCGCCTGTATTCGCGATCTCATTCTTTCGGTCACTACCCAAAGCTCATGACCATAGGTGAGGGTAGGAACGTAGATTGACCGGTAAATCGAGAGCCTCGCCTTCCGGCTCAGCTCCTTCTTCACCACAACAGACCGGTACAGCGACCGCATTACTGCGGAAGCTGCACCGATCCGTCTGTCAATCTCCCGCTCCATTTTCCCCTCACTCGTGAACGAGACCCCGAGATACACAAACTCCTCCACTTGGGGCAGGAGCTCTCCTCCGACCCAGAGAGGACAGACTACCTTTTTCCGGTCGAGAACCATGGCCTCAGACTTGGAGGTGCTGATTCTCATCCCAGCCGCTTCACACTCGGCTGCAAACCGTCCCAGTGCACACTGGAGGTCCCGGCTCGATGAAGCCAACAGGACAACATCATCTGCAAAAAGCAGAGATGAAATCCTATGGTTCCCGAACCAGATCCCCTCCGGTCCCTCGCTGCGCCTAGAAATTCTGTCCATAAAAATTATGAACAGAACCGGTGACAAAGGGCAGCCCTGCCGGAGTCCAACATGCACTGGGAACAGGTCTGACTTACTGCCGGCAATACAAACCAAACTCCTGCTCCGGCCATACAGGGACCTAACGGCCCTCAACAGAGGGCCACGGACCCCATACTCCCAGACCACCTCCCACAAGATGCCGCGAGGGACACGGTCGAACGCCTTCTCCAAGTCCACAAAACACATGTGGACTGGTTGGGCGAACTCCCATGAACCCTCCAGCACCCTGCGGAGGGTATAGAGCTGGTCCAGTGTTCCGCGGCCAGGACGAAAACCACATTGCTCCTCCTTAATCCGAGGTTCGACTATAGGCCTAATTCTCCTCTCCAGTACCCTGGCGTAGACTTTCCCAGGGAGGCTGAGGAGTGTGATCCCCCTGTAGTTGGAGCACACCCTCCGGTCCCCCTTTTTAAAAAGAGGGACCACCACCCCGGTCTGCCAGTCCAGCGGCACTGCCCCCGATTGCCACGCGATGTTGCAGAGGCGTGTCAACCAAGACAGCCCCACAACATCCAGAGACTTAAGGTACCCAGGGCGAATCTCATCCACCCCCGGTGCCTTGCCGCCGGGGAGCTTTTTGACTACCTCGGCAACTTCAGCACAGGTGATGAACGAGTCCACCACTGAGTCATCAGCCTCCGCTTCCATAATGGAAGGCGTGTTGGTGGGATTGAGGAGGCCCTCAAAGTACTCTTTCCACCGTCCAACCACCCCCTCAGTCGAGGTCAACAGCTCCCCACCTCCACTGAATACAGTGTTGGCAGAGTACTGCTTCCCCCTCCTGAGGCGCCGGACGGTTTGCCAGAATCTCTTTGAGGCTGACCGATAGTCCTCCTCCATGGCCTCCCCGAACTCCTCCCAGGCCCGAGTTTTTGCCTCTACAACTGCCCTCGCTGCAGCACGCTTGGCCTGCCGATACCTATCAGCTGCTTCAGGAGTCCCACAAGCCAACCAGGCCCGATAGGACTCCTTCTTCAGCTTGACGGCATCCCTGACCTCCGGTGTCCACCACCGGGTCCGGGGATTGCCGCCACGACAGGCACCAGAGGCCTTGCGGCCGCAGCTTCGGACTGCTGCATCGACAATGGAGGTGGAAAACATAGTCCACTCCGACTCAATGTCTCCAGCCTCCCTCGGAATCTGGGTGAAGCTCTCCCGGAGGTGGGAGTTGAAGATCTCCCTAGCGGAGGGTTCGGCCAAACGCTCCCAGCAGATCCGCACAGTACGTTTGGGCCTGCCGGGCCCGTCCAGCCTCTTCCCCCGCCAACGGATCCAACTCACCACCAGGTAGTGATCAGTTGACAGCTCAGCCCCTCTCTTCACCCGAGTGTCCAAAACACAAGGTCGAAGGTCGGCTGACACGATTACAAAATCGATCATCGACCTCCGGCCTAGGGTGTCCTGGTGCCAGGTGCACCGATGGACAACCTTGTGCTCGAACATGGTGTTCGTTATGGACAAACCATGCCCAGCACAGAAGTCCAATAACAAAACACCACTCGGGTTCAGATCGGGGAGGCCGTTCCTCCCAATCACGCCTCTCCAGGTGTTACTGTCACTGCCCACGTGGGCGTTGAAGTCTCCCAGCAAGATGACAGAGTCCCCGGTTGGGGTGCCATCCAGCACCCCTCCCAGAGACTGTAAGAAGGTCAAGTACTCTACACTGCTGTTCGGCGCATACGCCGAAACCACAGTGAGAGACCTCTCCCCAACCCGGAGGCGCAGGGAGGCGACCCTCTCACATACTGGGGAAAACTCCAACACATGGCAGCTAAGCTGTGGGGCTATAAGCAAGCCCACACCAGGCCGCCGCCTCTCACCATGGGCAACTCCAGAATAGAAGAGAGTCCAACCCCTCTCAAGGAGTTGAGTTCCAGAACCCAAGCTGTGCGTGGAGGCGAGCCCGACTATATCTAGTCGGTACCGCTCGGCCTCCCGCACAAGCTCAGGCTCCTTCCCCCCCAGCGAGGTGACATTCCCCAGAGCCAGTTTCTGTGTCCGGTGATCAGGTCGCCGAGGCCCCCGCCTTCGACTGCCACCCAATCCACTCTGCACCGGCCCCTTACGGTTCCTCCCACCGGTGGTGGGCCCATGGGAGGTTGGCCCCACGTCGCTCCTTCGGGCTAAGCCCGGCCGGGCCCCGTGGGGAAAGGCCCGGCCACCAGGCGCTCGCATTCGAGCCCCAACCCCGGGCCTGGCTCCAGGGTGGGGCCCCGGCTGCGCCATACCGGGCGACGTCACGGTCCTTGATTTTGTTTGCCTCATAAGGGGGTTTTTGGACCGCTCTTAGTCTGGCCCATCACCCAGGACCTGTTTGCCTTGGGAGACCCTGCTGGGGGCATTAAGCCCCCGACAACATACAGACCCATTTTTTTAAAGGAAAACCCTTACAAAACACACACTTTACGTTTCTCAAGTATATACCTATTCCAAAAACAAACAATACATTACAAACGTGTTATTCCCAAAACACAAATGTGACACTTTTGTGGCCGTCACAAATGCCATGGCAGATAAAATCACAGTCATTTACTTTTTGTAGGACCGTGTAAGGGCCAGTGTAACAAGCCTGCAGAACTGACCCTGGATACATGCTTGTACATAAAGTCTGCACTATATGCTTGAAAGGGAGTGGAAGGAAGTAGAACTGATCTGACTCCAGCCGTCTCCATCATTCATAGAACATAACCTGTAGCTGCTTCCTGTCATACTGTAAGCACATACATAACAGCACAGGATGAATCTATGCATAGAAACAGAGAATCACACAATATACTATAATCATCCATAATTTAATATAACTGATTATTAGTATTAACCCTTTGACTCCACATACAGACACACAGACTCTTCCTGGTGCTTCTCACCATCAGGACTTTAAAGTTGCCATAACCTCTCAGACTGTTAGACTTCTCTCTCAGAGTGAAGAGTTTCTGGATGGTACCAGGTAAGAAGTTATTATATGCTTTAAACAGGATCTGTGCTGTGCAGAATGTAGCAAGAAGGACCTAATACTGACCCCTGGTGGACACCTAGAAGCAAACTGCCATCTGCACATATTGCACTCTGTCAGTTAAACCACTTTGACCCAGTTCCAGGCAGATTTCTTTATTGTGCAGCTCATTTGAGATTTCTTCTGCTGCATCAGTTGTTGCCATTGAGGTTGATCTTTTCAGTCTAAATCCATGTTGGCTTTCATTTAATAACTGATGTTCTTCAATAAATGTTTCTAAGCGATCATTAAACAGTGTTTCAAGGACTTTAGAGAAGTGAGGCAGCAGTGAGGCTGGTCTGTAGTGTGTGAAGTTGTTAGGAATAAAACCCAAAATATCAGCTGTTCATCACTCAAGTGCTTTTATTCCTGCAGGAAGGAGCAGGTCCTGTTTTTATCTGATGTCTTGATGTGTGGCTCACCTGAACATCTGATGAGAGACTAAAACTATCAGGACGCTGCCAAACCACCACAGACAGTCAGTCCTGCAACAACAAGTGTTTGTCCTCACAAGTGTGTGAACTGCAGGAGAAGCACGCTCGTGATAAGCACTGCAAAACATGCCCCATGATCTGCATGAGCCTCTGACTTCTGTGACCGGGCCAGTGGTTTGCACTTTTGTCCACTAGGTGGAGCCACATGCTCAGACAGGCTCAGCTCTGCCTCTTTCCCATCCACACAGCATGCTTTAAAAACATATGTATGTGTATAAATATGTATGAGTAGTAGTTTATAACACAACATGTGTGGGTGTGTGATGACACAGTTTTCAGTCTGGTTAGTAAAAAGTCATTAATAAGTCCAATTAGTCCAAACCCTCATCTCTCCTGTTCTCCAGCCTTCCTCACCACCACACACACACACACAACAAACTGTGGTGACAGGATAATACCAGATATCATGGCACTATTCTTCATAAGAATTCTTTTCTTTTCTATTAGCAGTGATCAGTCTCATCTGAAGCTGTGGTTACAAACCACAGCACTCAGCAGTCTTATCTGAGGGCAGCAGGGGCTGATGGGAGTTTTGAGCAGCTCGTCCTCGTTTGGCCTCAGCTGCATCAGAGCGTCACTTCTCTGTGAGTTCACCAGAGGAAACATGCTTCTCCTGCCGGCTGCTGCTCTCTGCTGGCTGTGTTCAGGTGAGTGTTTCCAGCCAATCAGGCGCCGACGAGCCGCACCTGTAACAAACACTGACCTCCACCTGTCTCTGCAGCGCTGGTTTCCATGGCAGCAGATCTGACCCAGGACGATGCCTCGCTGACCAGGAGAGTCAGTGGACATGTGTCCTTCAGCTGTGGAGGGCTTCAACAGTGTAGTGACAGCTTTGTATTCTGGTACCAGAAGAAAGACCAGGACACATTCAGACTGATTCTCTATATTGATAATGATAATGGTGACATCTATGGAGGTTACAGTCATCCTCAGAAAGATGATTTCTCAGCTGTACAAACACAGAAGGGCTGGAGCTGGAGCTCAAGACAGTTAAAGAGGATCATTCAGCCACCTACTGCTCCTGTTGGTGGAGTGGAAGGTCCCACAGTGAGAGATTATGGGAGCAGCCTGAACAAAAACCAGCAGAGAACAGAAAACCACATCAGCTTCATGTTTCACCTCCATCTCAGACTCAAACACTCAAAGAGCTCTGAAGCACCGAAAGCTGCACAAATGCATGTTTGATCCCAACAAAGGAAGGAATGAGTCCATGTGACCAGAGGGGGCGCTGACTGGGAGTCTTCCAGTCGGAACTTCACATGTTAACAGAGGACGTTTAGAACCAGCAGGAAAAAGCTATGATGAGGACGCTGTGGTGCTTTTTACAAACATGGAGATTTTCAGTGTCTCTGTTTTACACAGACGTTCCTGCAACATGGAATTCTGACAGAATCCTGCCTCCTGATTGGATGCTTCACTCAGCAGGTTTTTGTATGAGCCTGTTTCACTGTGTGAGGATCTTTGGTCCTGGAACTAAACTGATAGTAACAGGTAAGAACTAACATTTGTTTTTACTGTTGGAATGTTGAAGCTGTTTAAAGTCACTTTCTTCATGAACTGTTTCTACTGAATCACATTTTTATTACTTTTATACAGTTTAATCTATTGTTTCTGCAGAATTATTTAGTGTTTCATCATTTCAGTATTTTTAATCAGTAATACTTAAATTAATATGTAAAATAAAGAAACCTGATGTGGTGCTACAATAAGAGGAAATACTTTGAACATATAAAAGATAAAAGATGGTAAAACATTCATATGTTTTACATGTTAACACAGGTTTCATATTCATCAAAATTATACAATATATAAAATACATATTTTGGTTTTAAAGTAAATGATGGTAAATAGACATCAATATGTAATAATTATAATATATAATAACTCATCATAATGTGTTAAATGTAATGTGGTAAATATTTTATCTAGCATGTCCATCAATAATATTTCATGAACAGAAATGTATAATATTTGACATATCCACACATACTGCCCGTGTCTGTTAAATCAATATTTTTGTTATCATGACTATTGTAGTAAAATATTGAGACATACCGTATTTTCGCGACCATAAGGCGCACCGCATTATAAGGCGCAGTGTCAGTTACATGGTCTATTTCTGTCCTCAGTGCATACACAAGGCGCACCGTACTATAAGGCGCAGGTTACGCTAAAACATACCAGTACGTAAATTCAGTAAAAACCGGCTGGATATCAGTGAGGAGCCGGTGCAGCCTCTCTCTCGACGGTGGCAGCGACAGAGAAACAGCGTGTGTGTTTCTATGGGCAGAGCAGTGGCTGCTGCTGAATGCCTGTTGTGATTCCAACTTTATCTTTACACTTTATTAACAAATAAAGACCATGATACGTGGAAAAAACCACCCGGTCTCTTTACGTAAACTTCCCTGAGCCACTCTCCTATTTTCTCCTCGTCCATCCAGCCCTGATGTGCGATCGGACCCTCGCATCTCAGCTTTAAGACGGAGAGTTACGTAAACAGGAAACAACTGCGCGAGTTCAAACCTGCCAGCTTCCCTCTCGTCGCTGTCAGAGTCACAGCCACACACGTGGCCGGCTGGCTGATCGGCAATCATTATTATTGTTGTTCAGAAATTATGCCGGCTTTCACAAAAGCTCGGGCAACAGTCACTGCAGAAACATGAGCCCATGTGTCCACAATCCATTCACATAACTGACGTAACTGTCAGGAAATCAGGTTGAGCCAGGGCTTTTATTTTGGTATTTTATTGCTTTGCCTTAGTTCCGGCTTTACTCCCTGTCTTATTTTGGAAATCACTGAACCTCCTATCGTTTCAGGTGTCTTGACCTCCCCTTCCTCGTGTGCTCCCTCCCCCTCCTGGTGATTACCTGCTCCTCCCTAATGTGTCTCACCTGTGCCCCTTTGTCTGCCCTACTCCCTGTGTATTTAGTGTGTGTTCCCCTTTCACTTGGTGCCAGTTTGTTTGGTATGTTGAGTGAGTCTTAGTCTTGTCTCTCATGCCTTGCCAGCCCATAGCTTTCAGCCTCGTTCTCTGGTAATTTACATGCATCATGCCTTGCTCTTGTTTTGTAATTTTTGATTAGCCTGCCTTCTCAAGCCTGGCTCTTGCTCCCACAGTCGGTGGTGGCTTTTGTTAACTAACTCTCCCACAGTTTGTGGTGATCTTTTGTTAAACTGACTCTGGTACTGTCCTCGTCAGCATTATTAAAGACTGTTGTTATTTTTTAACCACTCTGAGCCTGAGCATTTGTGTCCACTTCCATGACAACCCCCTGACAGTAACTCGCCCAACTGTTCACATCAGAACCCATACAGGTGAGAAGCCTTTATCTAGCACAATATGAGGGAATAGTTTCAGTTATTTTTAAAATGGAATGCTATTTGTCACATGAAGGATGCATAGATAAGAAGCCATGTTTGCCAAAGAGGAAAATGTTCTGAAACATCTGTGTGGAAAAGTTCCTTTGGGGAGTTTTGCTTGAGTCAATGATGTTATATCCAAATGTTTCTGAAACGGGTGAAAGGACAAAGAGACTAAACTGGACAGAGTAGCAAAGTTCATTCTGCACACAGCTGACAAGAGAAAAACACTCTACAAGCAATCTCAGGAACAGGTGCACAGTTTTGTGAGGAGTGTGAAAAGCGATGTCTGCAACCTAAGATGAGGTGGGAGATTGCTATGCATAAACGGGGATCTGCTCGTGCAGTTGATGGCTGTATGCACAGTTTTTGAACAAAATGTACTAATGACGTATTCCCTTAAAGCTTGATGAATTATTTTCAGGGTGTCTTCTATGTAATAAATATATATAAAAAGTTACAATGCTATGCGTATCCATAACGTTTTAATTAGGGATGTCCCGATCAGGTTTTTTGCCTCCGAGTCATTTGATTTTGAGTATCTGCCGATACAGAGTGTGTGTGTGTGTCCAGAGTGCCACGCTAGGAGATTGCACCCACGCAGCAGCACATCAAGGTCTCGAACCAGGATCTCTCGAGCCAAAAGCAGCTGTCATACCCCTACACTACAGGACACAGAGCCACCCTGCACAGAAGGAATTAACTTTGAGAGTCCTAATAAATATATCCGAGTCCTGATCGGGAGGTAATGTCCGATTCCGATCGAGTCTGAAATCACGATTTCCGATCACGTGATCGGATCGGGACATCCCTAGTTTTAATAGATCGCTCACTCTCTGTCCTCCTGTTTAAGGAACACTTAAGCCTCTTAAAAGTCCTCCTCTCTACTCTTAACCTTAGGACCTCTAAGGGCTTGTGAATCACTTTGATCTTTACTAGGAGTTAGGCTTAAATATAAGAGGACAACTTTATAATTATAAGAATGTTCTTAGAATTTCACCACTAAGGGAAACCAATAATCTTTGTGAAGACGGATCCTGTCACACTCTAATCAATGCTGCTTATATATTAGGAATGTATTCTCATGTTTTTCTGTCTAGCAACCACATCTTCTAAAACAATGTGTCACACTTAGCAACGAGGTCAAACACGCCTCCTCACTAAGATCAAAGTTTTAGTCTGCTCCTTTCTCAGAGTCGCTCTGCAAGTGTTCTTAAATCATGTAAGCTAGGAGTTCATTCTAAGATATTTTAGGCTAAGATAAGAGGGAATTCTAAGAATCTTTGTGAATACGGCTGAGCCACTCGGGAAAGACCTTGAGTATTCCTTTAGAGACTTCTATCCCTCCCAACCTAAATATGTACTTTCCTGTAAGCAATTTCCCCCTGGGATTCATAAAGTATTTCTGACTCAAAGGCTACAGCCATTAAGACAGATTTGACAAATTTTCACTCCCTCCCTCTGAGGAGGAGACAGGTCCTGAAGTTAGAAAACCTGTGGTCCACTCAACCAGCACATGCTGAGGTTAGAAAAGTTGCACAACCTGTAAAAATAACACCTAAAAGTTCATTTAAGCTTTTCCAAAGACAATATGCCATAAGGCCAGAAGCAGCTGAGGGCATTAGACCATAAAAGCCGTCCTAGTATCAGCTGTTATTAGAGAGTGTGCTTATTCACCTCTATTTCCTGTTAAAACGGCTGCTCCATCTACAGAATGGAGAATGGTTCACAAGGTCAGGAAGGGAGCAGTGAAATGTCTACAGATCAAAAAATAAAAACTATGTGTGATTTAGACCTAAATTTTAAGGTAGCCGTTATCATCCAAGATATTGTGAAATTTATTCGTGTGTAGAATGTAAAACTACAACGCAAGGGCCACATCAGGTGAGGATGGGGGGGTTTACACACGCACCCAGACATTGTTCTGATGTTAACACATACACATGTGTACCCTAACAGCCCCCTGTTGATGAAGATTCTCAGTCATCCAGGTCATCATACGTAGAGAAGATTGAAGCAAGGCGTCTGGACTTGTAGAGTTTTCTAGAAGACGTTTCGCTGCTCATCCAAGCAGCTTCATCAGTTCTAACTGTTTGGTGGGGAAACATGGTTTATATGTGGTTACAGACCTCAGTGGGTGGGTCTGGGTAAAACTTTAAAAAACTTACAAACAATAGCACTAAATGTTTCCATACTTACCGGTGATGTTCTGGCTGACTGGGCCAGGTGTGTCTAACGACTGGCTAACGACTATGAAACTGCCGGAGGGGGACTGGTTGACAGCCCTTTGTTCTTACTGTGAGTATGTGCAAACTTCCTGGGAATGGATGGAATCACTGCATTGTATGTGGTAGAAAGATGATGTCTGAGGCCACCACCTCTGTTAAGGGAAGGTTTTTCCAGCTTAACATAGATGGCTTCCTTAACTCCTCTTTCATACCACCTTTCCTCCCTGTCTAAAATGTGAACGTTGTTGTCCTCAAAGGAGTGTCCTTTGTCTTTGAGGTGGAGGTGAACAGCTGAGTCTTGTCCTGAGGAGGTGGATCTCCTGTGCTGAGCCATTCTTCTGTGGAGTGGTTGTTTAGTTTCTCCAATGTACAGATCAGAGCATTCCTCACTGCACTGGACTGCATATATCACATTGCTGTGTTTCTCCCTGGGAATCTTATCCTTCGGGTGAACCAGTCTCTGTCTCAGTGTTGTCATAGGTTTGAAATGGACCGGGATGTCATGGTTGTTGAAGATCCTGCGGAGTTTCTCTGATACTCCTGACACATATGGAATGGAGATGTTCTTTCTCCGCCTGGTGTTGTCCTTCTTCTTGTTGTTGGGGGGTCTTGTTTTTGTGGCTTTGATGAGTGCCCACTTCGGGTAGCCACATGTTTGCAGGGCCTTCCTGATGTGGTGTTGCTCCTTCTTCTTCCCCTCTGAGCTGGTGGGTACAGTTTGTGCTCTGTGCTGCAGGGTCCTGATGACTCCCAGTTTGTGTTCCAGTGGGTGGTGTGAATCAAACAACAGGTACTGGTCCGTGTGTGTGGGTTTCCTGTACACTTCCACATTGAGGCTCCTGTCCTCCTAAATATGTACTGTGCAGTCCAAGAAGGCCAGATTGTTGTCCTTGGTGTCCTCGCGAGTGAACATCAGTCCCCCTCCGGCAGTTTCATAGTCGTTAGCCAGTCGTTAGACACACCTGGCCCAGTCAGCCAGAACATCACAGGTAAGTATGGAAACATTTAGTACTATTGTTTGTAAGTTTTTTAAAGTTTTACCCAGACCCACCCACTGAGGTCTGTAACCACATATAAACCATGTTTCCCCACCAAACAGTTAGAACTGATGAAGCTGCTTGGATGAGCAGCTAAACGTCTTCTAGAAAACTCTACAAGTCCAGACGCCTTGCTTCAATCTTCTCTACCTAACAGCCCCCTCACTGACGGTACAAATCAATGTTTCAGCTCTTCACTGCACTGTAACATGTAACAGGCTGACACTACGTCCCTGAATGGAGGGACCATGAGTGAAGGTGGTTGGGAGAGTAAAGATACGTCTACAGACAAACAAAAAGACTAATTACCTTTAATTTAATACTGTCTTGAATACACTACACAGATCAATTCAACTTTATGACCACACTTTTACAGTGTCACTCAACAATGCTTGAAGTGTCTTTTTTATTTTTATTTACCAACACCTGTGTGTCAGTAGTAGGCAGTCTTGCATACTACAGCATGCAAGACTCCAAGACTTAGAGATCCACCTCAGTTTGCATAGCCACATAGGTAGTGATGGGTTTTCGAGGCTTTGTTGAAGCTTCGACACCTGATTCAAGAAAAAGGTTCATTACTCGAGGCTTCAATGACACAGTGCTTGAGTAGGACATCTAGTGGTGAATAAAATTAACTGCGGTGTGCGTTATTGGTTCATGGATTGGTTGGGATTTGAATCTCTGTGCAGCCTCGTTCGACCACACTACATGGCTGACACAATAAAATACATTAAACTTTCAGTTTCACTGCACACAATTGTTACAAAGTTACATTTGAAGTGGATACATAATAATTAGGGCTAATCAAACATCATGATGAATCCGATTAAAATGTTTAACACAATTAAAGCATTTGCGGCAGAGAACGAAGCTGGATGGTGGTGTAGGGGAATCATCATCGGTTTGGGTGCGAGAGGGTCCGGGTTCAAAACTCATGATACGCGAATCAGCAAGAGGTCCTCTACACACACACACAGCTAACACTAGCTAACATAAATAAATAGCTAACACACACATGCAAGAGAAACGTGATCAATAACTTTTCTTCTACTAACATGTACACAATGACAAATTGCGATTAACTGAGTTTAATGCTATGAAATTCTTAGACATAAATAATAAAAAATAAATGTGCATCGTTTGCCTCGAGCCTCGGGTGTCAGAGGACCATCCTTACACATAGGTGGGGAGGGGGCCTTAGATAAACCAGCCAGACCTTCACCTGTCTTACTATTAGCAAATACACATATAAACAACAGCCCTCCTCACTGATGGTGCAAATCATGACGTGTGTCTTGTGGATCGTTCTTCATCACTCACAGTTTTTCAGTTAAGGTTACTCGAGGCTGAGTTTAATACTTTCTACATTAGAACGTTTTATTAACTAAATGGAACTTAGTAGAGTCAACAAAGTAAGTACATATGAGTTAAGACCACTTGATATTTTTAAGTAATGTTACAATGACATTTTACAGTATAGATGATATTCTTATATATATCAGACCTCATCAGACATGAAGTTTCAAGCTGATGTGTTGTTGAAGCATATCAAAGAGAACATGATTTGCATTAGTAATATAATTAACGTGAATCATTTTCATTTTATTGATCGTTGTTTTCATTCATAAAACAGGAGGGAGTGTGTGAACAAACCCTATCTGTGTTTTTGAACAGTTGTCCTGGAGACTCCCAAAAATGTGATGTGTTGAGCTTGTGTTCTTAGTGTTATATGGGACATGTATCCTCCCCATATGTGTTATATGGGACATGTATCCTCCCCATATGTGTTATATGGGACATGTATCCTCCCCATATGTGTTATATGGGACATGTATCCTCCTTGCAAGAATAAAAGTACTTGAGTAAATAACAGTTGTTATATTGGGTTTTATTCCTAACACAGAGACACAAAAAGTAGCAGGTGTGTATAATGTTGAGAATGAAATGAGCTACATGGAGGGTGTTGTTGATGTGTGACTAAAGTCAGCCTTCCTCCACCTTTCATTGAAAGAGGCTGCTTTGTCTAAATGTTGTCATGATCCCTGGTCTCATGTTGTTCTTGGTTTTCTGTACTGTAATCTTTTTCCTCACTTCTTCTAGTTTGTTCTGAGATTCGTTTTCCTTGTATTTCCTCTTTTATTCTGAAAGTCTTGTCTTCCTCATGTGCCCTCCTTGTTTTACTTCCTGGTGTTTTCCCTCCTTTGTGATCGCTCTCCCCGCCCTAATGTTTCTCACCTGGTCTATTTAAGTCCTGTGTGTCCTTTATTCCTTGTCAGTTTGTCTTTTTGCTCTGTGTTGTGACCATATTAGGAAGCAGAGGACAGAGCTGGGAAGCAGTGAGGGGCAGATACCTCTGTACATGTGTGGCATCCCTGTGTCCTGATGTGTTTTTCCTCTAGTCTCCCTGAACCTTCCGTTCTCTGTGTTTACTCCAGTGATCACAGTTCAGGTTATTTTCCTGATGGACGGTGAGTTTTTCTTCACACATCAGGCAGCTTTGTTTCCTCTGAGCTCCTCATTTGCTGTTATTTTGGTGACCAAATAAATGCTGTAAGTTGAACTTTAGGCTGTACAACAATGAATAGCCTGTTTGGTCAGGTTATCTGTCAGTTGAATATGTTTTAATGTAGGCACAAACATCCCTTTAATAAGAAAGCAGCAAGCTGCTAGAGGCAGGACTGATGAGTTCCACTAGGTGTCAGTAAAGCCTGGAGAACTAACTGGTGGTTAATATTTGAATAAAAATGTGTTGGCATGCTGTCTGTTTTTAATCCACCATTCGACCTAAGTATAATAGTGACTACATGACATCTCTTCATTCAGACAGCATTGTTCACTAGAACACTGCAGTGACACAGCTCCCCATCAGCTCCAAGTAATGTTCTCACTGTGTCACTCATTCATGTTGGTCTGTAGATGGAGCTTTTACTGAGCAGCAGCCAGGTTCAAAGTCTTTAATGCAGCCATAAAATGGTGGAAACCTGTGCAGTAACATGTTATCATCCATCACTGATTAACAAGCAGAGATCCAATGCAGCTGTAGAGATTGAGTTATGATGCACAGATGGTGTTCAGGAATCATAAGAACACTTCTAACAGCATTCTGAGGCCGTCTCTTAAAATGAAGTGTTTCCAGAAACCTGCCTTCATATTATATAAACTGAGAATACCTCATTTGCTCACTTCTTTCATCCACCCACAATCAATCTGCTCAGATTATTCATTTTCAGGATCTGGACCACTGTGCTGGCAGAACAACCAAAGCATTGATGTGTCTGATCGTATCAAATGATAATTTTCTGCAAATTTGTAAATCTGTTCTTTGCTTCTGTCACAGTCTCGCTGTGGGTTGTGATCTAACTACAAGTCCTCACACAGTTTATTCATAGTAACAGTCAGATAAGAACATCAAATGTTACATTTATAGCGAGTGTAAATGATGTTTGGAGCGGATGGATTTGTTTTCACTGAAACACACTTTATTAAGAAGGTGTGTTTCTCCTTCCTTACGGTCAGATCAAGGTCTGTATCTGTAACTGATAAGAACTCTGTGCTGGTTCAGTCTGTGAATGTTTGACCTGAGCTCTTTGTTCCAAAGGTCAGAACACCGTCATCATGTTTCCTTAAAGAAGCCTTGAGTGTGACGATGAATCCAGAGAGTTGAGACTTTCTGTGCATCAACAGAGCGTTGAAAAGCTCCTGCTGTGAGTTCCATGTTTGTTCTTTCTCTGCTGTTTTCCTGCTGATGGACGTCACCTTCACTCCTCGGCTTCATCCAGATTCTTTTCTCCATCAGGAGGTAACAAACAGCAGTTTATTGATCAATGTTGTTGTGTTACTGTGACTTCAACTGTTTGATTGTTGTGCTTCATTTGGAAGATTTATTGTATCTGTTGGTTTCATGTTGTGTTAATTACAGAAGTATATAAAGCAGCAAACAGCAGAAAACCTGTGACACAGGTTTACACAGTGGCAGTTTTGGGCACGGGCGAACCGGGCAGTCGACTGGTTCGCCCGGGCGACTGCCCAAAACCAGGCAGTTTTGGGCACCCTGACTGCCCAAAACCGGGCAGTCGCCGGGGCGGCATCACATATCTATATTATATTATTGATCACTGTGTGGAGAATTGGCAAATTAGCGCCCCCTGCAGGCTGCATAACTAGTTGTGTACACATTAACCTTTGATGCTGGACAAATTATGAACCCAACACTGGAATGTGTTGAGGTCGTCAGGCAGGCTGTCTGCGGGCTTCTGCTTGGGAAACTTCCTGACTTGAATGGTAGGCACAATGTTGTCCACACAAGTGCTGATGTACCCAGTCACATAGTCAGCATAATCGTGAAACATGTGCAGAACTCATACGGCCCTCTGACTGCACCGCGCAGCGCAAACACACAGACAGGTTTTAAAGACTTTTCGCTGCTGAACAGCAGAATCCGCAGTTCAGGTGAACATGCAGCGGAGGAGGATTTGCTGCTACTATGCGGCTTTTGCTGTTGACCTGAATGAGTGACGATAACGAGCCGGTCATGTTCAGGGAGGGGGCGTGACGTGTTCGTAGCATCATAACAGACTGAACAGCAGGTCTGAGGACAGTGTTATCTGACCTGTGTGGTTCATCCATGAAGGCTGAGTCACTCTGACTGACAGCAGTCAGCTGGTTTAAGGAGTTATAGAACATGGTTACATGACGAACGCCCATTTAAAAAGTATTGTTATTATCCTGCTATAGTGGACCATTGTCTGCCAGGATGATATCTGCATACAGCTAAACTGTAACAGACAGAATGAAAGCTGGAGCTCAGCTTTAGAAAGAGAGGAGACAGAGGAGAAACTGAGGAAGAGAGGTGAGGAAGATGAGAGAAGAGATACTGTAGCTGCATTAGAAACGTGTTGAAGAAAACTAAATATATATATCAATCACAACTATTAAATAAATAAAGGTGTATATAATTTAAATAATTTTAATTCCCATTGGCAGATAGATAAGTGAGGAGCGACAGCCTGAAAATACAGAGAGAAAGCAAACAGGGAAATGAAGAGTGCTGTATGAACTTTGAATCTTCATTATGTATTTGTGACATGCAGACTTGTTGGATAGTTTGTCCATAATATGAATGAGTATTATCGGTACATTTATTTATTTTTATTTACCTGTGTTCATTAAACAAGGTCCAAAGTCAGTTTAGGATGATATGTGATTATTAAACCTGGAGATCAATTTTTGGACCTCAGTATTTCTAAATCTTTGGCTACAGCCCTGTAGCAGTAGATAAACAGTAGATGTAGCTGCAGATGATGAGAGAAGATGAAAAGAACTTCTGCGTTAAGACAGGTGTCAAGTTAAGGCCTGATCCATCAAATATATGGACAGCGATTAAAAAACAAATTGCTGTGTGATGTGGTGCAACCAGAGCAGAAAGTTAGTGTAGAGCCCTGCCCTGTATGCACCCTTTATGTTTACATGTCAACATGTTTCACTCACAGTCTGTTCACACTGTGACATAAACACACATGAACACATCACAGAAGTGACAGAATTCTGAAGCAAACACTGAATGTGTGTGTGCACTGTTCCACTTACAGCATGTGACATCAATAATAACAGCATCAGAGATGTTGGTGTGTTTACAGACTCACCAAAATAAAAGCCTGAGAACCAAACCTGGTCTGAGGCTCTGATACTAAGCTAACAGCATGATTAGCCTGTTAGCATCTACATGAAGGATCAATAACAACATGCTGACTGTGTGTTTCTGTGTCATGTTGCTGTGTTTGTGTGAAGGTGTGAGCTCTGCTATGAGTCAGTGTGAGGACAGAGAGGAGGGAGTCCATCCCTCTAAAAGCCCTCTGTGTGGGGACCATGAGAGCCGGACCAAAGCTCAGAGGTAAGAGGACCGTCTCTGACTGTCCATGACTCTTCTCCATGTCAGAGCTCACACTCACATTATTCACACATCTGTGTGTGTTCAAGACCAAAGCAGCAGCACACTGCACACTCTGCTGGACCTGGACCTGGACTTGGACCCAGACCTGCCAGCTGTGTGTCCATGAAGAGTGATCGGTCAAATGGTCATCCCATTAATTTCAAAGATGTTGATCCATCTGAGGGTCAAAGGTCAGAGTTAATGTCACAGCTGCAGTTTGTTTCCATCATTATTAAATCACCAGAGTCAGTGTTTGTGATTCTATCACACATATGTCAAAGTCAAGGCCGAATGAATTATCTATGGCCCCCGGGATGATATTTGATTAGTATTAAAACCGGCCCGCAGGCCGTAGCCGTAACCAATTCTACATTTCCCACAATGCAACGGTAACCTGCGAACTCACTGCAGCACAGCAAGCGGACTTCGGCTTCATCATTCATTAGCAGTAAGAGCAGATGTCAAGTGAAGGCAGTTTGTTCTTGTCTGTGTGCCTGCTGAAAAATGTTTTCCCAATTATTCATTTAATCATTAAATAATACACTGTGTTAGGTCTTGGTTCAATAGGCTACGTGCAATCATTTCAATATGTTTTAACCCTTTTACACCACCCTCAATAGTTGACAAACGCCTGTCAAAGGCATACCCAAATTAAACTACAAGCTGTTTGTGAGCCCTTAGGAGTATGTGCAAAAGCTTGGTCTCATTGTGAAGGTAACACTCTGAAATTTTTATTTTAGCTGTGTGATTTACTGCAATTGCAAATGGTTAACAGTGAGAGAAGTCTAAACACAGAGAAATAAAAAGATTTTGTAGCTCGCCTAAATTTTTTTTGTAAAAAAAGGCTGCTTGACAACTGGAGCATGGTGATGTTGATTAGATGACAATATAGTGACACAGGCTGAAGTCTTACCTATTCCCAGTTAAAAGTAGATAGTAATTGGACAAGAAATGACCATTTGGGACAGGTTTTTCTGTAGGTATTCCCAGGCGCTCTCCAAAAAGTGCCATTTGGAGTCTCCAAATGGACACTTTGGCACCAAAGTGCATAACTCTGGAATGCTTCAACATACAGACATCAATGAGAGCTCTAATGAAAGGTGCCACTTAGAGGAACCTCATTCCATATTCAGATTCACTATTAGTATGATTGAAATAATGTTAGTGAAGCAAAAACACATTGAATGCTCATTATTCTACTGAAACTGAAATTGTGCATCAAAAGAAAAGACTCAGAACAAGAGATATGGTCAAAAACAACACCTTTATCTAAACAAATACCCAAACTACTTACAGCAAACTGTTTACATGTTTACAATTCCACAGGTTTCACAGCCACATGTTGTTCTCAGCATGCCACTGTTACAGTCACGGGCTGCTACAAAGCACAGCTAGAAAGCTTGATGGGTGTCTTACTGTCACCAGAGATGTAGACTGGCTTGTGATGTTGTACACTGGGAGTAGGTGGCTGCTCTGGCTCTGGTGCTTGGCTCCCACTCTGTATCTGAATCAGTTTGCCTAAAATGCAAAAAATAAGGTTTTCATTCACAGAACAACTGTATCTGCATTCATTGTTCACCTCACAAATCAATAGAAAAAGTGCACACCACACAGGTAAACAAAATAGAACAGTGTTTGCCTAAAATGCAAAAAATATATATAAAACAAAATAACTATAGACATATGTATGTCTGTATGTATATATCAGATATTCATTCACAGAACAACTGTATCTGTATTCATTGTTCACCTCACAAATCAGTCCTCCACAACTACTTGTAGAGGAATAGTAAAAGCGCACACCTCCCCCATACACGTGTAAACAAAACAAAGGACACAACACTGTATTCACTAATTCTTCGAAATGTCTACATTCTG
Source organism: Parambassis ranga (assembly GCF_900634625.1). Lineage (NCBI taxonomy): Eukaryota > Metazoa > Chordata > Actinopteri > Ambassidae > Parambassis > Parambassis ranga. The sequence continues at coordinate 9,433,574 of NW_021144767.1, forward strand.
TTTATAAAACTGCAACATGTATAAAAGTTACACTTACTTGTCAAGGACTATATCTCCTCCTTCAATGAACATATCTTCTTCCACCGAGTCAACACATAACACATAACTTTCTGCGTCCGACACGTCCTCGTCAGAAAAGTTGCTTTTCCTTATTGTAAACTCATCGATAACTTCTTCAATGGTGTAATTCTTCTTTTCTGTGTGTTTCGTCATCTCTCTGGTCGCTAGAAACACCAAAATATGTAGCTATACGCTCACTCTCACTGTTACGCACGGACAGCCGGCATCCATTGTTCATGTTTACGCTTAGGTGTGTAGCCCACCCTCCTTCCAAAACCCCTTCATGTGGGACATCCCCGTGACGGAAATCTTATTGGCTATACGTCCATTGCATCAGATTCAGCGTCAAATATAATGGGCTGAAAATACAAGCGTAAGAGTGGGGGGAGGTGCTTCGCTCGATATAGTCGCTCATTGGATTCTTTTGGCTAGGGACAGGCCCTCGATCCTTTTGTATGGTCAAACGAGCTGTCAATCAATAGAGTAGGGAAGTGGCTTTCCAACGAGGTGTAGGTTGTCAACAAAGAGCACAAAATGGCTGCGCCCAGACGGAGATATTGCAGTGAAACATGAACCGTCCCGTCCTCGGGCCGCGTGTATACAAAATTAATAAACATTGAATCAGTCCGGCCCTCGGCTTATAGCCAATTTGTTTTTTTGGCCCTCTGTGTATTTGACTTTGACATCCCTGTTCTACCAGGATCCAGGATGTGAGAGCAGACTCTGCTGGACCTGGACCCAGCTGTGTGTCCATGAAAAGTGATTGGTCCATGGGTAGGCTCATTAATTTCAAAGCTGATCAGCCATCTGATGATCAAAGGTAAGAATCACTCTGGAAGTGTTTCCATGCTGTGATGAGCTCTGCTGGACTCTTGGGGTTGTGTGTGGGGCTGCCTGTCCCTCATACAAGTTTATGAACCCTTTAAAATCTGCCTCACAGAGAACCCATTCACACTAAAGTACAGAAAGCCATTTCAGTAATCAATCGATCAATAAGAATGTATATATTTAATGCTACATGTATTTCATGGGTGTATTTATTTCCATTCCTAATAATCAGATGAAGGAGTTTCTTCAGAGCAGAGCTGTTGCAGCCATCTTGTTACAGACAGCAGCATTAGCTGAGCAGCTGTGGAGGTTCTGACAATAACAACCAGGTTAAAAAGAGACAGAAATCACACTTCTGTTACCACTGGATGTAGTGATGAAGGTTATATTTAACTTATTACTTTAAGTTTTTACCGCTATAGTAAAACTATAATAAAACACAAGATGTGTGAAAAATTGCTGAATGTCAGCTTCAACATCGGCCATAAATCAGAAATATCAGCAGATGCTGGCACAGCTTAAAGCAGCTATTCAGAGTGCACCAGGCCTGTTTGGCCATTGATGAGTCTGCAGATGTTGCTGATAATGTCCAGCTCTTAGTGTGAGGCCTTCAGCTGTTTAGACTGGACCTCTGTAGTTTAAGAGGAACAAGGGTTATTCTGCTGTGTTTGCACTTTGTATTTATTTCAGTCTGAGGTTTCAGTTTCTTTAATCTGAAATAAAGGCCTTCAATGTATTTGCCTGGGACTACTTTTATTCATGGTAACAGAGCTAGCTGTGCCCCAGGTAAACATTTCCTGCACTGAAAACTGACAATAGATATTACTGAAACACATGAACATGTGGACATAGGGGAAGCTAATAAGACACAAGCTAGACATCAGTTCAGACCTTTGACTTGGAGGAAATGTGAACAACTGGACCTCAGGGACTTTAATTGAACCCCCCTGGTCTAAATCAATGTGAACATATGATGACAGTGGAAGTGGAATGGAACTCTTAAAGCTGTGCTTCAGTCATTAAAGCAGCAGCAACAGGTTCAACATGAGCTGGATGTGTGGAGTTGGGATAGTTTTCATTTTTAATACAACAATGCTTGTTTGTCACCAGTCTATTGACTGTTGTGTGTCTGTTTAAAGTGAAAACACATCAAAACACTTAGTGAAGTGATTGTGTTGTTAAATGCTGATGTTTCTGTCACAGACTGCAGCAACCCAGTGTTCAGACTCCTGCTCAGGACGCCATATTTATGGTGAGTGAAACAGATTCTAACTACAACACAACAGTCCTGGTGCTTTACAGAGACCCAGAGCCTGACCCCTGAGCAAGCATTCACAGAGACAGAACTGTGGTAGTAATACTTATAACTACAGCAGCTGTGCATACACAACACTTCATATCTAATGTTGTAGATTCAAGTAATGAATGTATGAACATAAGCTGTAATATCATGAAACACTAAACTGTTATTCTGCTCCTCAAAGTCTGAGAGTTTATACTCTGTTGTTCTGTTCCAGCTGCTGGAGGAGAACATTGTCAGGTTTGTGAAGGATGAGCTGAAGAAGATCCAGAAGCTCCTGAGTCCAGATTACCCAGAATGCTCAGAGAGTCAGAGGGAGGATGAGGAGGATGAAGAGCAGAGGAGCAGCAGAGAGTCATTAGTGCAGATCACAGTGCACTTCCTGAGGAGGATGAAGCAGGAGGAGCTGGCTGAGCGTCTGCAGAGCAGTAAGAGGATTTGAAGAGCTTTAACATGATGGAAAGAGGAAATGAAGTTTACATTTACACACTCTGCTGTTAATATGATGCAGACATCTATGAATTCTTCTGACTGAAAACACAAACTGTTTGTCTACAACTGATGAACAGATTTCATGGAGACAGAAAATATTTGACACATTTATTGTAGCGTTCACTTATTAATGACATTTATTGTTTGTTCAGGAACTCGTGCTGCAGAGTGTGGACGTAAACTCAAGTCTAACCTGAGGAAGAAGTTCCAGTGTGTGTTTGAGGGGATCGCTAAAGCAGGAGAGCCGACCCTTCTGAACCAGATCTACACAGAGCTCTACATCACAGAGGGAGGGACTGCAGAGGTCAATGAGGAACATGAGGTCAGACAGATTGAAGCAGCATCCAGGAAAGCACACAGACCAGAAACAAGCATCAGACCAGAAGGCATCTTTAAAGGCTCACCTGGAAGACAGGAACCAATCAGAACAGTGATGACAAAGGGAGTGGCTGGCATCGGGAAAACAGTCCTAACACAGAAGTTCACTCTGGACTGGGCTGAAGACAAAGCCAACCAGGACATCCAGTTCACATTTCCATTCACTTTCAGAGAGCTGAATGTGCTGAAAGAGAGAAAGTTCAGCTTGGTGGAACTTGTTCATCACTTCTTCACTGAAACCAAAGAAGCAGGAATCTGCAGCTTTCAGCGCCTCCAGGTGGTCTTCATCTTTGATGGTCTGGATGAGTGTCGACTTCCTCTGGACTTCCAGAACAATGAGATCCTGACTGATGTCACAGAGTCCACCTCAGTGGATGTGCTGCTGACAAACCTCATCAGGGGGAAGCTGCTTCCCTCTGCTCGCCTCTGGATCACCACACGACCTGCAGCAGCCAATCAGTTCCCTCCTGACTGTGTGGACGTGGTGACAGAGGTCAGAGGGTTCACTGACCCACAGAAGGAGGAGTACTTCAGGAAGAGGTTCAGAGAGGAGGAGCAGGCCAGCAGGATCATCTCCCACATCAAGACATCACAAAGCCTCCACATCATGTGCCACATCCCAGTCTTCTGCTGGATCACTGCTACAGTTCTGGAGGACATGTTGGAAACCAGAGAGGGAGGACAGCTGCCCAAGACCCTGACTGAGATGTACATCAACTTCCTGGTGGTTCAGACCAAAGTGAAGAAGATCAAGTATGATGGAGGAGCTGAAACAGATCCACAGTGGAGTCCAGAGAGCAGGGAGATGATCCAGTCTCTGGGAAAACTGGCTTTTGATCAGCTGCAGAAAGGAAACCTGATCTTCTATGAGTCAGACCTGACAGAGTGTGGCATCGATATCAGAGCAGCCTCAGTGTACTCAGGAGTGTTCACACAGGTCTTTAAAGAGGAGAGAGGCCTGTACCAGGACAAGGTGTTCTGCTTCATCCATCTGAGTGTTCAGGAGTTTCTGGCTGCTTTCCACCTCATACGCTGTTTCATTGATGGGGACGATGAAGAGCTGGTGAACTTCCTGGGAAAGAAAAAGACGTCATCTCTGGATGACATCCTGGACAGAGTCATGGAGAAATCTCTGAACAGTAAAACTGGCCACCTCGACCTGATGGTTCGCTTCCTTCATGGTCTCTCCCTGCAGTCAAACCAGAGACTTTTAAAAGACCTGCTGGGTCAGACAGAGATCAGTTCAGAGGCCATCCAGAGAGCCATCAACAAACTGAAACGGAGACGCACTCATACAGTGTCTCCTGACAGAAGCATCAACATCTTCCACTGTCTGATGGAGATGAACGACCTCTCAGTGCATCAGGAGATCCAAGAGTTCCTGCAGTCAGAGACCAGATCAGAGAAGGAACTCTCTGAGATCCACTGCTCAGCTCTGGCCTACATGCTGCAGATGTCAGAGGAGGTTCTTGATGAGCTAGACCTGATGAAGTACAACACAACAACAGAAGGACGATTGAGACTGCTTCCAGCTGTGAGGAACTGCAGAAAGTTCAGGTGAGTCCAGATGTGACCAATCAGTGTAGATTACTGGTTTAGTTCTTAGACACATTCACACTGTGTGTTTCTCTCTAACAGAGCTCCTTGTGTTCATTGACACATCACATCAGCTGTGTTTTTGTCTCAGATGTTCTTCTACTGTGAAAACATTGTTTTGTATGTTTCTGTTTGAAGCTGTTAAATGAATGGACAATAAATGTGTCTTTATTTGTAGTTAAAACAGCTGCATGTGGCCAAAGAGCTGCACAAACTACATAGATACAAAGACTGCAAAAACTGCAGCACAACATCATGGTATGCAAACATGCAGACACATACCATTACACAAACAGTTCAATCAGGATGTCACACAACACAGAATCTCTTTAAAGTCTCTGCATGAAAGAGAAGAATTTATCTTTCAGCAATATCAGCTGGAAGAACCTACAACAGAGGAATAAAGTGAAATACACTGTCAAAATGAGACGATGAGAATGATCAGAACTATTGTTACATGTCAAACAGTCAGATCAAATGAGATCACTGCTACTACTTAAAGTGTCCCTTTCATAATGTTCTGATATTTCTGTCATCACAGACTTTCTGACTGTAAACTCTCAGAGACTCACTGTGAAGTTGTGGCCTCAGCTCTGAAGTCCGACCCCTCCCATCTGACAGAGCTCGACATGAACCAGAACAGGCTGGAGGATTCAGGACTGAAGCAGCTATGTGCTGGACTGGACAGTCCTCACTGCATACTGCAGGTTCTTAGGTCAGTTAATGTTATTATTAGGCTGAGGTCCAGTTTTTAAATCATCTGTCAGGACTGACAGACAGAAAAGGACCACAGACATGTGTATCTTCAGTCACTGTTGCTCTGATGACAAATCAGATCTACTCATATGTTCAAATGTTGCTCAGTAATTCAGTGAATAATTATTATTTTCTTCCCTCCCAGTAACAGTAATCTGTATGTTTTAATGTTATCCCATATTATTAGATGATCAGTGGTATCAATGGCTCTATCAATGTCTTGTATTGTTTTATTAGGTTGTGTGGCTGTGGTTTGTCAGAGATCAGCTCTCTGGGATCAGCTCTGAAGGCTAACCCCTCCCAGCTGAGATATCTGGACCTCAGTGGGAACCACCTGCAGGATGTGGAGCAGCTACGTGGTTTTCTGGAGAGTTGTGGACTGCAGACTCTGAGGTCAGTCTCAATAGTTTTATGTGTTGTGATGTAAAGTTTGTGGTGGGGTGAGCTCTGAAGTCCCAAGACTGCAGATCCTAGGGTCAGGGTAAATCTGGGTGTTGATCCAGTCTTCACATTTCATTGGTTGATCGGTTGGATTTTGCTGCTTATGTTTTGAACTTATGATGCATTACTAACCCCACCCAACCCCAGATGTTGAATGTCTGTAGGGGTTTAGTTCTTGCTTTTTGAGTTTATGATTTTGTAACTCTAATTGTTGGAACTTTCTGGTGTAAAATATTTCCGACAAACATATGTGAATATAGAAAACACTTCAACAACATGTAGCGCTCCCCTCTGTAGTCATATTGATGATGTTATGTGCGATCACAGACGGAGATCCAGAAGCAGGTACATTTACTCACTTTAATAGAGAAAACAAAAAACTACCACTGAGGCGAAAACTGAGCTGAGTCCAAAATATAACCAAAAACAACCACAAGGGCGAACTACGAGGTAACTTGAAAGAGGAACGAAAAACAACCACGAGGGCGAAGCACAACTCAGGTCCAGGGCGAGAAACAACCGGGTGGCGTGGCTGGAGGCCTAGGCAAAAAACAAGGTAAGTCACTGGTCACTTAGAACGGACAGAAAGGTGGCTGGTTGCTTAGTACGAAAATAGCAGTGAAGAACTGGCGCCGAGGAGAAGGGAGGCGGCGCTTAAGTAGCCGGCGGAATGACGGGAAACGGAACCCAGGTGAGAAGAAGCCACGACTCCACCCAGCTGGACCATCGCGCCTGGAAAGAACAAAAACAAGGAAACGAGCAAGAAATGAAAAACACAGGAAGTGCCAGAGGAGCAACTCTCACCACATTACAGATGAGGGCAGGCTTTTAGGTTCTTTTAAAGTATTTATCCAATGCTTCTTAACCCTGATTAACTCAGTTTTAATTATTATCTTGGATGTCCCTTTAATACACACAAGTGCAGTGTTTGACCCATCAATCAAATGGCCATCTTTAAATTATATTTTTAATGAAGATCTTAACTACGTCTGCATATGTCTCTGCAATTGAATCCCTGCCCTTTCTCAGGTGAGTAATAAGTAACACAACACAAGGTTTTAGAAAAATAATTCTCAGTTATTTAAGAAAAGGTTAATGCTGGTGAACTAAGAAATGAAAATAAAATTAGAATATTGTTTTGGAGCCTTAAACATCAAATGTCACTTTTTTAAAGAAAAACACTCCAGCTGTTTGGAGGCAAAAACACAATATAACCTTTTTTCTTAACCCTCTAATGAATTCAGAAACTCAGTTTACCAACCTCAAGGTCACTTAAACAAAAGTTGTGGCCCCCACACCTTAATACACTCTATAAAGCAGCAACTTAAATGATTACAGACTGACATATACCGCAGCAGGCCTGATGCGGTGCTTGTGTTCGTGGACGCCCAAAACTTAATGGCCGCTTCACTCTGTGAGCAAAATAAAACAAGCACCTGAGGTGTTCCAGTCCCGTCCTCCAACAGTCACAGGAGCAGGCTCAGCATCAGCATCTCACCACAGACTCCGTCTACTGTCTCTATCCTCTCTTCTTGCCGGAAGAAACTCCCAAGTCCTAGTGGCTCCAACCTCCGTCCGTGTCTCTTCTCTGTCCTCAGGTGGAAAACAGCAGATGAGCTCCTCAAACAGTCGACTGAGTGAGTCCAACTAGAGCTAGAAAAAGTCCCTTCACTTGTCATCAACTGACTTGAATCTATTCTTCCAGGTGGCTAACAGCTAGCTTTAGCATTAGCACCAAACATAAACCGTCTGAACTTCGTGCTGAAAGTCTTCCCGCCTCTCAGTATGCTGCTAGACTTCTTCTCACAGATTGTCCTGTCAACAACCTTAAGACACAAGTTACACACCGTTTTGTGCACTGCTAACTTAGAAATGAACACAGAAAATCTCTGTTACACATGTTTCTCCGACACACCTCTCCTAGTCTGTGTCACACTGTGCTGACGGTCCTGTCACTTGTTATTAACCCCATCTATGCTGGTGGGGACATCTTTCAGCAACATTCTTTAACATAACACAACAAACATGTAACACTTTTTTACCCTTTTAAATCACATTTTAAATGCTTACACACTTAAACTTGAACTGAAATGATCAACACTCATTAAAACATGTGGGGATTTTAAACTGGGTTACAAACAAAACACATTTAGGAATGAAACCTTCTAGATGTAGGCTTCACTCAAGAGATTAAATGATGATGGATTGTGCAAGTACATCTATAACATTAAACTGCAACTCATTAAACAAGACGAAAATATGAATTGACACACTATGAACACAAAGTTAACTAGAAAGCATTTCCTGCAGAAAATGTGAGTTTGGTTGCTGCAGCTGAAGCATTGCTCTGAATGATGTGAAGGATTGCTCTGAATTGCTGGAGAATCTGCAGTCTGAATTTAAGTTGCTGAAACACTTTGAATAGATGAAGCTGTTATTGTGAAAAGTAGAAAACCTTTGAACATTAGGAAGTTATGAAACAGAAACTGCTGAAGATGAACAATATGAAGTCACTGACCTTAAAGAATAGCCTGGAAATGCACCATAAAGGTCTGAGGCTGGAATCATATCTAAAGCTAATAAGGACAGGCTGTATGGTTTTAATGTGGAAATGTATCAGAGTTACCTCCCCCAGAACATTTTGGATGAAGTAGAAGCCATTTCCTGCATCCTGGTGGATTTCAACAGCTATTATACTGACAGAAGTAAAGGGTTAACTCAACAACTATTACTGAGAGATTCAATAACTCCTTATTTATTTTAAGCCATGATGACAAATATAAAACCAACTGAAAATGAAACAGTTCTGTCAGCCTCATGGTGGCACTACACTAACAGGTTATTAGAACAAAATGTTTACATCTGTTACTGTCTACCTCTGTGCCACCATGACTTTAACCACAAAAACCACATTTCTGTTTCACTGTATTCCCAATGAGGCCATCAGCTGCACTGTCAGGTTTTAGAGACTTCACAGAACAGATCAGATTAAACAGATTAGAAACAGATTACCCAAAGCCTCCAAAAAAAGCTGCACAACAGGTAACTTAGTTCACATGAATCTGTGCTGATGTGTCTGCTTGTGTTGATCAGCACACAATCAGTTCACATGAAGTGACTGAAACACAGAGGGAGGATCAATATAGAAGGAAACCCGCTCCCTGTCTCTCACTCCTGGCCTGCCCTATATGCCATAACGTCTGCTGCACGGTGTGCTTGCAGCTGAATCTCAGACCTCACCTGGCAACAATACATTTTTTTCTGATTGGCTGATTCCTGTTCTCTGCCATAGAAATGACAGATGATTAATAATAAAAAATGTACAAACATAATTCACAAATTATAACCACTGACATTACTAAGCTTAGACAATAGTGTCCTTTCATGTTGTAGAATTGTTTTTTTCATTGCACTGCTCTACTTTTTACAATTATTCAGTATTGTTAAATGTACACATTTCATTTCTTTCAGGCTGAGCAGCTGTAACCTCTCAGAGAGAAGCTGTGAAGCTCTGTCCTCAGTCCTCAGCTCCCAGTCCTCTAGTCTGAGAGAGCTGGACCTGGATAATAATGACCTGCAGGATTCAGGGGTGAAGCTTCTTTGTGCTGGACTGGAGAGTGCTGACTGTGGTCTGAAATCACTGAGGTCAGGATCTGGTTGTTGATCATTTAAATGCATACCTTAACATTATGTTTGAAGCTTTTCTACATGCAGTTCATGTGTTGACATGTGGAGGCTTTCAGATTGACACTAATGTGCACTGAATTCTACACAAGTAAAAAGATCTTTATTGTCATTATTCACAACAAATTACCATTCATTCATTAATAACAACTAATTTGGATTTCTTTCAGTCTGAGCAGCTGTAACCTCTCAGAGAGAAGCTGTGAAGCTCTGTCCTCAGTCCTCAGCTCCCAGTCCTCTAGTCTGAGAGAGCTGGATCTGGATAATAACGACCTGCAGGATTCAGGAGTGAAGCAGCTGTCTCGTGGACTGGAGACTCCAGACTGCAGACTGGAGACTCTCAGGTCAGGATCCAGCTTGTTGATCATCAGTTAAATTCTGCTTCATGTTCATGTTGAAGATCTGTTGGATTTTCCTTCTTTCTTCTTGAGTTCATGACATGTTTTGTTCCTCCAGTCTGTCAGGTTGTCTGATCACACAGGAGGGCTGTGCTTCTCTGGCCTCGGCTCTGACCTCCAACCCCTCCTATCTGAGAGAGCTGGACCTGAGCTACAATCATCCAGGAGACTCAGGAGTGAAGCTGCTGTCTGCTTTACCCAACAGTCCAGATTGTAGTCTGAAGACTCTCAGGTACACAGAGACCACAGAGCATGAGTCCTCCTCAGTCTGTCAGTTTAGCTCATATATCCACAGCTGTTGATGGATGGACTGAAACTGCAGAGAAGAAATAATCACTGATCCCTGATGTTCATCTTTCTCCATCATTAAGTGTCCATCATGTTAACTTCACTTTTCTTTATACACGTTCTTCATGTCAAAATACATACAGACTGATTTTCAGTCACACTTAGTGCAGATCAAATACACAATGATGCCCTACTTATTAATGTCCTCAGCTGTAAGAACCACTGAATTATTTCCACAAACAAATGTTCCTGAAACAATCCATATGTGAAGCTTCAGAGGAGACAACAACACAATGGTAGAAGAAGGAGTTCCTTCAGTCAGAGACAGAGAGCAGGGAGATACTACAATATTATCACTGTAAAAACTACACACAGACATGAGTGAATGTTTTTATTTGAAGTGTGTCAGAAACTCTTCCATCCATGACACATGTGAACCAGGCTTGTGTTTGCATATAGAGTGAAAGGAACAAACAGTCAGAGACAGTGTGGCTTGTTTGCTGCTTTGGATAAATGCACAATGCTGAGATCAAACCTACACTGTTGCTGCATGAAGAGGATTTTACAGTAAAGCACTGACAGAGAGCAATATTTCACAGAATGGAGGACATGAATAAACACAGAGCAGATCAGGAGAGACTCTTCTGGAGTCGACACAGATGAGTTTCTGTCTGTTTGTGTGTCTCTGACAAACTGAGGAACTCTGCTTCATGTTGATCAGCAGTTTGGACTCATGTTGGTTAGAAAATCATTCTGACTGTGTTTCTTCCTGCAGGGTGGAGCATGGTGGAGAGCAGAGGTTAAAACCTGGGCTGAGGAAGTGTAAGTTTGACTCAGTCTTTCCTCATGTTATTGTGCATGAGTCAGTGTTCTATCAGTCCATCAGAGCTGTTGTAGCGCAGCCTCGGCGGTTGGATTTCTTTGGTGTTTACTGGAGTTTATTACTCCCCAGCAGGAGTTTTAGGTTCCAGCTTTGTCATTGGTTTTCCTTTTTTCTCTTGTTAGGGAGCTTTAGTGTGTTGTAGTGTCTCTGTGTTTGTTTGGGCACTGCTCAGCTCTGAGTTCATGAACTGCAGCCTAACACTGAAACCAGCCTGTGTAGCTGCCGATCTGAGAGTGGGGACGAGTGGGGAGGTGCAGACATGCTGTGTGTGGGTTTCCCCTCAGCCTGGGACATAACAGAGACAACCAAAGCAGACAAAAGACAAAATCCAATAAGAGACCACAAAGGGTTGAAAAGGTCCAAACACAGGAAGAAACAGCTCCACAGTCCAAAAGCAGGCAGGACTCAGACACAAAGAATCTCATCCAAAGGGTCAGACTGGACTGATGGACTGAAGAGTGAAGACACTGAGACACTGAGCTGTGAGCAGCATTATTAGGGTTAGGGTTAGGGCGAGAAACGCCACTGTTTAAGAAAACGAGTTACCACCAAAATAAGTTTCACACGGGGTCTCTGTTTAAAGTTTGTAATCAATTAGTAACAAAACACGTTATCCGCCATGTTTCCCTGCACCGTTTCTTCCCTTTTTCCCCAATCTGCTACAAACACCCTGATTTTCAGCACAATGCAGCATTTCCATTCAACCAATCACGGGGCAGCTTTCCAACTGTCATGGCGGCGCCCTGTCAGTAGATAGAAAGTATGTCCAGTCGTCTTTTAAATGAGTGTTTTAGCTATGTGAAATGAATAACTTTGACAGTATCCATGGAGCAGTCCTTTTCTTCCATGGAAAAAAAAATTGGAAGCCTTCCATACAGAATCCCGAAACTCAGCTGGAGGGAAAATACCGGCCACTTCCTGTTCACATACTAAAGAGAAAAACTTTTGTCATGCGGATCAACTGACAGCCGGCGAAATAATATTATTAGAAATACATATATAAATACATAAAATGAGTTTTGTGATGAAATGGATTTATAGCTTTTTGGGTGTTTAATAAATGTTTAAAATCAAAATATAGATTAGATTTTTTGATGTTATGACAAACTCATGATGATATATTACAGTTTGAAACATAAACTAGAAGTTTCATATAAACCCTTTTTGGAAAGAAAACACTTTTTTCTGGATTTATAGCGTTTTGGAAGCAATCTCTTCATTTGTTAGGCGGGACAGCCGAAACCAGTTAAACAAGCTTTTACTGACAGCTCTGAACAGACCACATTAACTTATCATTCATTTTAGTGCAGCCGCCACAACTTTCATTTCACAAACCATTTTTTAATGTTCATTTATTATATTTCCTTTTATTTTGCTTTGTGCTTTGGTTTCATTCTGTAACACTGGACTTATTTTTATGAAGGCTTGAACTCTGACAGTGTTTGAACAGGAGAGAAAGGAGTAGAAATGAATATTCTGTGTAGAGGCATGCCAGACTGATAGGCTTCCAAAGTTAGCTGGGTTTTGTCAGGGATCTCACCAAATTCCCATTATTTCCTATGAGGGGGGTTAGGTCAGCTTAAGTGGCTTGCCTGTCAAAACAAAAAGTGGCACAGACATGGGGACTCAATATGTCAGAGGTCTAATGTTTATCTACATTTTACACTTTGAATGAAGGTTCTGTGTGAAAGCATGCCCAAACGCCATGCCTTCAAAGTTTGACAGTGATTTGATGCCTGTGGGGAGGGTCGATCGCAGTTTTTCTGGATTTTTTCAAACACCGTTTATCCGATTGCTACCAAACCTCAGAGGGTAGTAGTCCTGACCGAGCCGGTCGATTTGATGTATAATTTGTAGGGGTGGCTAGCGCTAGTTAGCTGTGTAATGAATTAGAGGCTTTTATTTTGAAAATCAGTGTGTGTCTGTGTAAGTGTGTGGGGGGGTGGGGGGGGGGGGGGGGTGGGTTGGAGACACTCCCTAATGCATGTTAAAACATGTTTAAGTGTTTTATTTTGAAAATCTACACGTCAGCCATATCCTGTTATTGTGCAGGGTCTTTTATTTTGAAAATCCATGTTTGTGTGTCTGTGTGTTGGCAGGTGTGTATAGTGTGTGTCTGCATATTTCTGGGTGGCTTGTGTGTAGTTTACCAGGCCTGCCCACTGGTTTTGTGCGATTTACGTGAAAACCGTACGTCGGAACGGAAAGAAAAGTCATAGCGCAGGTGTCCCGGTACAGCCGGACGTCCTGTAAAAGTTTCAGGTCGCTCACATTAAAGCTGTGGGACTAGTTCTGCTGAAAATGTGTCCAGAAGAAGGAGAATAATACAGAAGCGGAATAAGTATTTACAATAGTAACAGTGGAACAATATCAGGATAGATCAGGAGGTCTGAGTCTGGTCTTTCAGTCCAGATCCTCCTCCAGACTCTGATGAAGGAGCTTTTGGATGATGCTCTTTATCCAATGATACAGTTGATGCTGCTGTTCTTCTCATGTTCTAAATGTGTCGTCTGTCTTTACTCACATTGCTGCAAATATCCAGTTTGTGTTTGAACACAAAGCTGATAGTTGTGTGTTTGTTCATTCAAACATTAGTGACAAAAAGTCTGATGATAAACTTTGTATGAATGAACAACACATCAGTCAGTAAAGACAGAATGAAGCCATCAGATGTGTCAGATGATAAACTGCAGCTGTGTCTTTTTCTCTCCATCAGATTTCTGTCAACTTGAAGTCGACACAAACTCAGTGCACACAAAGCTCAAACTGTCTGACAACAACAGGAAGGTGACGCGTGTGGAGGAGGAGCAGCCATATCCTGATCATCCAGACAGATTTGACAGGTGTGAACAGCTGCTGTGTAGAAATGTTCTGACTGGTCGCTGTTACTGGGAGGTCGAGTGGAGAGGATGGGTTCATATATCAGTGAGTTACAGAAGAATCAGAAGGAAAGGAGACAGTGTTGACTGCATGTTTGGAGAAAACAATCAGTCCTGGAGTCTGATCTGCTCTGATGGTGGTTACTATGTCTGTCACAATAACAAAGGAACATCCATCTCCTCCTCCTCTGTCTCTCACAGAGCAGCAGTGTATGTGGACTGTCCTGCTGGCACTCTGTCCTTCTACAGAGTCTCCTCTGACACACTGATCCACCTCCACACCTTCAGCACCACATTCACTCAGCCTCTACATGCTGGGTTCTGGTTGGATCATGGTTCCTCAGTGAGTCTGTGCTGTGTGTAGAAGCAGAGTGTGTGGAAGTGACAGCAGCTTCAACTTTGTGCTTTAAATGTTGATGATGTTTCACTTTCATTTGAATCACTGACTGTGATTTCAGGTCAGAACATGTTTTTGTCTTAGAAGCAGTGAAATGAAGAATGTGAAGCTGAATTTATGATCATGAACTTTGACATGTCCTCACAAATGAAACCCTTACATTAAGAAACGCATGATTCCATGTTGTTATGGCTCTGATATTAAAATGTAGTATTATAATAGGAGTTAATGGACCTAAGTGGAAAACACCATTTAAAACTGCTGCAATACAAACACTAATAACTCCAACTCAATATTTTGGATAAACTTTGACATGACAGATATAAAACAATGCCTGAGCCTCCCAACTTGTACAATAACTTGTTTTGTGCATTTTTACATGAAATATTTGCATCATGCAATCTACCTGGCATTTTATTTATTTTATTTTTTTTTAAGATACTTTAATAATCCCAGAGGGAAATTCTTTAAGTGTAACATTCTTCTAGTGTAAGCGTAAGCGTAAGCGTAGGCTGCATCCTTCGGAACATGCAGCCTACGCGGTTTCAGGAGGCTTTAGTGTCATACAATGACCCAAGAACACACAACAGTGACTGGGGAGGAATTGGGATCGAACCACCAACCTTCCGGTTACTGGACAACCCTGCTATACCACTGCGCCACTGTCGTCCCCCATTTAAAGTGTTAAACTCCTCCAATGATTTCATGTTTGGTAGTTCTGAGCAGTCCTGAAGTTGTTCCACATATTGATGCAGAAAAATATGAATCTGTTCAGTTTTTAGAGCAGTTTTTAGAAGCGGACATTTTTGTCCCTGATGACACAAAGGGTAGTAAATGTGTTTCCCAGTGTTCTGGTGATGGATCAGAAACATTTACATTTGAATTCTAAAATTTGTGTTGAACTGCCCGATTGCCCTTTTTCTCCTCAACCTGTGACGTCGGCGGAACTGCGATCACTCACCTGCTCCTGCCCGGGACGTTAAAAAGAAGCAAAGACACAGAGAAAGACTCAGAGAGACACTGCAGCGCTACCACGCAGCTGTGGACCTTTCTGAACCAACCCTGAAGCACAGCCGGTCAGAGCGCGCTACGATCGCTGCGTTTAACTGCGCTAAATCTTTGTGGCGCTGTCGCGGTGCGTTCAATGACGCTCCGTAAATGTGCGCTTTTACACGTTTATTTTGTGTTTAGTTATGTTGATAAGATTGATTTAAACATGTGGTAAAAGCATAAATTATTAGTAAAACACTGCTTCAAACTAAAGCTGTGGAATCCAAACATGTTCAGGGACATTAGTGGCAGATGTAGCCAGGTATAAAAAGACCATAAGACCATAAGTGTTATTGAAACACTGCTCACATGAACAGTAGTGAATGTTTGAGCACTTTAATGCCAAGTTCTCAGAAATGATATACTTAGATGTACTGAATGTTGTACAACTGAAAGTTAGATTAGAGATTTGAATAGAGATTAAGATTAATGTCAGAGTTACATGGAAAGACTTATGTTTCTGACATTTGATGTCCTGAATGATGCATCTGAGAATTAATGGTGTTGAATGTCATTTTCTGACCTGGTCTGTAGGTCAGGGTTTTTTTGAGGACGGATGTTGTCCAGGACCAACATCTGTGCTGAAACCGATGGCGAGCCAAGTCCCCTGAAGAGATTCCAGCACCGAGTAGATATCCACGTATACACACCCATTCACACTTACATCACAGAACAAGCATCCTTGGAACAAGGTGAACTGCCGTAACTCTACAACCCATATACCTGAGACCATTGTGATTTTGGTTTAAGGGCCCCAACGGGAAATCTGTCATTTTTATAGTGTGCTCACTATTTCTTTTTCTTTTCCTAACTCTTTGAGTTATTTGATATTTTTGTACAAACCAGACAAATGATCTTGTCATTTGTAATAATATAAGAGTGGCTACTCAACTGTTCCTCTTGTGTCTGCCTCATTATTGCTGCTCAGCACAGTGGCTCCTGTCCAATTTGGTTTCTTCTGATTCTGGTCCAGATTTCATCATTATTATACTGTAATTCACTTTTATACTGTTAGAACTGGTTACACAAACTGTCTGTTCAAATACAGTCCTTCATTTAAAGTGCACTTACCTGCATAGTGTGCTAAGCTAGCTGCTAAAATATGCACTGTCACTTTCATCTTTCAATTCTGAACATTTGTTTGTTTTTTTGGGGTTCTTCACCTGATCTGATCTGATCTGAACCTGATTCTGACACTACAAGATTCAATAAAGCAAAGCAGAAATAAAGCGATGACTGAGTGGAGTCCAGCTGACCTTCAGTCACAAAGAGTCATCCTTTCAAGTGGAAACACTGCAAAACCATATAACACTGGACAATGTGTCTAGAGAGAGTCTCTGTTACACAAACTGTGCCATATGCACCAACACAGATACAATGGTGCCGGGTAAAGAGGCAAAAATACCCACTGGACAAAGAAGTCCACAGTGACCTGAGGGTTAAGTGCATCCAAAACCTGCTCACACTGCAAGATCTGTGTTCAGGTGTGTACAGTGAGTTGCTGTTAAACTCTTCTTAAGGTGACAGCTGCATTTGCAGACTGAGTAAAAGCACATTCAGGGATTTTTCTACAAAATATTTGATGTGTACAAATGATTATTTTCTACCTACATTTCTCACTGTTAATGTCATTTTAAAACATGTTCTGGTCATCTGGAGTATTGTTTTGTAGTTAAACAAAGAAATCAATATGGCACGTGTGTCTTTGTGTTTTCAGATAGCAGGCAGGCAAGACAAACCAAAAGAAAGACAATAACAGAGCTGAAGAAGAAGCTGCATGAAAAGGTCTTGCAGTACAACACCCTAGTGACCGATGATCCAGTTGATGTGGACTCCGCTTGTAGTCTGACAGAAGGCTACATCCTGCCTTGGGAGAGACCAGGAGAAGGTATAACTGGTATACACCAACTCCCTATTTTATTTTGAATGTCTATAATGATAAAAATAAACATTTTTATTGTAAAGGCGACACCTTCAGGTTGGAGAGGTCCGTCTTTGACCAGGTAATGCTGCTGAAGCGTTGGAGGAGGAGCAAATGATCCTGGTGAAGGAGATGTCTCAGCAGCTCCAGTCCCTCCTCAAGGAAGTGCAACAAGTGGAGTGGCTCAAAGGACAGACTTTGGAAAGCATCACAACTATCAATGGGTCATAATGACTGTATTATGCATTGTGATTTGCAAACATTAGGTGTTTGTATTTAATGAATGAGTGAAATATATTATAGATATAAAAATATAGTTCACTCATTTCTATTTATGAACACATTAGTTAACGTGCCCAAGCACTTTCATCTTGTGTGATGTATCACTATTTTGTTTTCCTAGGGATCTGGGGGACCTGACAGAGGATGCTGTTCGTGGATTCAATGGTGTCCTTAATCGGAGGTGGCATTCACTTAAGCATCGAGAGGAACAAGCAGCAAATGCACACAGAGGTGCAGCTGCTATTGATGGTGACTACAGATGCGAGCCACCAGAGGACTTTGAGGACATGGATGACCATGGGTTCAGAACTGACCACCCCTATGTATGCTTTCCTATTTGGAAATATTCATTTTTTTCTGTTATGCCCATCTCTCAGGAAACATGCTTACTGTACTCTGTGATGCAAAGCAGCTGTGTAACTCACACTGTGTATAAATAAAGGAAGCAACCCCGGAGAAGGCAGAACTGTCGGCACTCCGGTGAGGCACTTCTCCTTGGCCAAGTTGCGTTTACCTGTCTCTGTCTCCAAGTCTGTTTGCAGCCCGAACTAGGGGGAACCATTTTCCCCCAACAAAAACCTTTTTTTCAGGTTCAGATTATGGCAGGATTCTAATCCCATCCTAAGGTACCATTCCTTGTTAAGGCTGTGCTTCAGTGTCTGGTAGTGATGTTCATAACGATATAAATAATACTTAAGGTTTCATGCTATGCACATGTTTTATTTTTCTAGTTAAAAAGATGTTTGTTTAAAGTCTGGACTGTTCAAAAAAATAAAGACTGGCAAAGAACTAGATGTTTACAATTTATTTATTATTTCCAGGGGCCCACTTTAAAGGACAGTACCAGGCAGCTGCAATGTCCCAGTCGATGTCAGGTCCTTGAATATCCTTAAAGTATAAGACAATTGTGTAACAATTAGGAATATTTCCATATATTTACAGCATCCCATGAGCTTTGTTCCAAAGTCATCTATGTTCTAAAAAATAGCATAATAGCATAGCATAAATAAATAATATAATATTATATATTATATATATTAATATTATATATATAATAAATAGCATAGCACCCACTGACCCTCCTTGAAGGTCCAGTTCATTTGATTGTCTTTACAGTATGTCTCTATGTCATCAGTCCTGGAAGTAGTCTGATCTGATGAACTCAGAACAAACCGACATTTTCACAGCAGGTGTTTAAATGCTGTCAAATCATACAAACTCCACTGTGGTCATGAATGGGTTAACGGTAGATACAAGTGATGAGTGCAGTGTCATCCAGCTGTCAGACCGGTTCTGACACTCCCTGCATTCCTCACTGATCATGTGACCTGAGAGTTCTACAGTCTGCTGTGACTGAAACAGAAAAACACTACAAGTAACACAACTTGTTCTGAAACAGCTGTTCATCTGCTATAAAAGTCATCAAGTGTCTGAAAGACATTTCCTGATTCACTTCTACTGTCTGTCCACTAGATGGAGCTCAGCAATCAATGAGCTACAGATCAGCACAGATCGATGACTGGTCACATCTGAATCCTTCAGATCATTTTTGCTCCATAGTATAATTATGCTTTGGTGATAACTGTTGAAGGACCTTTATTCTTCATATTTAGGCTCCATGCAGGTAGGTGTTAGACTTTTATAAAAGTATCTTAGTCATGCTGTTTCACCTACATGATTCACAAAGAGCCATGTTTATCACAAGGAGCATCGCTGACATGATTGTGAGGTTAAAAAGTTTTGTGTATTATTCTGCTAATCACGATCAACTATTTAAAGGCAAAAAAATGCAGTAAAAGTATCGGTATCGGTATTGGTATCGGCGATACTGGCCCTGTATTTACTTGGTATCGGATCGATACTGAAATCTTCAGTATCTCCCACCCCTAGCTAGAGTGGGTGGGTTGCTGTAGCATGATAGCTGGGCTTTAAGGATAACTGTGTGCTCTTAGCATGATTAGCATGGATGTGACACAGCTCTATGATTGTAGAAGTGTAGCACAATAATTGTAGTTTTATAATTGTTAGCAGCTATGCTATACCTCAATAACATAATACATTTACAAAGCTCCGAATGAACACTTAGCCACTTTAAATGGCTGATTGAGAGATGACTGCTCCGTGATGTTAGCATGCGGGCTGTTAATGTCTATATTGTCCTATAACTTGGACAAGATGTCACTTAGCACACAGCACGCCTCCACCACCGTCGCCCGCCTGTCAACATTTAGCTGTCAAGGTGTCAGAACCATGGGCTGGATTTTGACATTTTTTTTTAAATAATAATTCTCCCTGTTTTTTCCTCATTACCAGCTTGGTTCACCACAGGAGGTTCACATTATGTCATTCTGCAGCTGAAACAGGAGACGGGACACTTTTAATCATCAGCCAGCACACATCTGTAATAATTCATCAATTCATTCTGTTGGGACGTCTCTGCTAACGGCTGCAGCTGATAGCTTACCTTCTGCATATACTGCAGCCAGCCACCAGGGGACGATAGAGTTTAAATGGTGGCGGCTACAAAAGAAGCAATGAAGAAAAAGGTATGCTAGCGGCTGCAGCTGTAGAAAACACTACGGACGTATGCTAGCGGCTGCGGCTGTAGAAAACACTACAGACGTATGCTAGCTGTAGAAAACACTACGGACGTATGCTAGCTGTAGAAAACACTACGGACGTATGCTAGCGGCTGCAGCTGTGGCTGTGAATAACCAGCAAAGCTCAGTAATTACACACATAGATATCCTCAAGATCACATTAAAACAATGTGTGTCAATGTACGGTGCTATCTGGGACTTCAAAAAACAATCAAATAAACAACTTCACAACTGATAAGCACTCACAATTGAGAAAATGGTATTGCAACTAGGGCTGGGCGATATTCCTTTTACTATTATCCCGATATTTTTAGGCCATTTCACGATACACTGTACATATATCGCAACATTTTTAGGCCACGTCACGATACATGATATATATTCAGATATTTTTAGGCTATGTCACGATACACGATATATATCCCGATATTTTTAGGCTACGTCACGGTACATGATATATATTCAGATATTTTTAGGCCACGTCACGATACATGATATATATCCCGATATTTTTATATCTCAACATTTTTAGGCCATGTCATGATACACAATATACAGTATATACACACACACACACACACACACACACACACATACACACACACACACATATATACACACACATATATATAAACACACACACACACACACACTCGCATATCTAACATGGGTTTCCGTGGATGTTCTTAGCTCCAGCAGGCCATCCATGAACACCCAATAGTTCTCTTACCGAGCCACCGTAGTTACATGGACTTCCTGCTGATGTCATACATCCTGTATACATATGACCTGGCTCTACCGGTCATCGCCGCCGGCATGGGTAAGCTGTCGTGACCTTCCCTGGTTACCCCGGATTGTCAGATTCCGTCTCCTGTATTCAGAACATTGAGTGAAAGAAAATACCCTGGGTTTTGTAGTTTCGCCTTTTGCAAAAGGGAGAACACAGTGAACACAGGCCTTTCAATCTGCTTCACTCCCGTCCATACGTGTTCTGCCCCTTCCCCTGGACACAGGCTTGTTTTATTGAAAGTTGAGGTACATTTGCATAACAGATAAACAGTTCTTCAAGACCCTCGTAGGTATTTCCATATTGGGACATGTTGCCCTTTTATCTCCACCTACTAATTATCATAATTGGTCTAACATATTTATGACTATGAAACCCTTTGTCCCTTCTACGTTGGATGATTTATCTTAGTCCATGCCTCCTAGTGCTTCGGCCTTCACCGCATCAAAGAGTTCCTCCCTAACTCTCTGTAAGAGTTATAGATGTGTTTTTCTCTAAGTGTAAGCTTATATAATCAAATACATACATGGTCTGTATCATGTCATTGCGTAAATAACCTTGTATACTTCACAAAGCCGAGGAAGATAACGTAGCAGGGTGTGTGTGGACGGGAAGTGTAAAGCTGCTGTGTGTTTCCCTGCAGACTTCATGGGGATGAAGTTTGTTGGAGAGATGTTGAGGATGTCTGGAGCTTTCTTCATCCGGAGGTCGTTCGGCGGAGACAAGCTGTACTGGGCCGTGTTCTCCGAGTACGTCAGGACCATGCTGAAGGTGTGAACGCTGTTTTATTGGTTGAAATTTGTTTGTATTATCATTCTTCTCCTCATTTATTTATTTATTTATTTAGACTGGATTTGCACCAGTGGAGTTTTTCCTAGAGGGGACCAGAAGCCGGACGGCCAAGTCTTTGACTCCAAAGTTAGGTAGAAAGAATTTATGATTGTTTTTTCTTTATAATATTGAAGGATTTTCTGCCACTCACCCTGTTTCATGTGTCTTTTTCCAGGTCTATTGAATATAGTGATGGATCCGTTCCTTAAAGGGGAAGTGTTTGATGTCACCTTGGTGCCGGTCAGTATCAGCTATGAGAGGATCTTGGAGGAGTCCCTCTATGCCAGAGAACTGCTGGGTGTACCAAAGCCTAAAGAGTCCACATCGGTGAGTTTAGATGTAATATAAACTCTAATATAAGAGCATGTAAGACTTCTTGTTATTACACACTGTTCAGAGCATTTATAACATAATAACTAATATGTGCCAGATTTTGAAAGTTATGTTTCATCTGTCAGGAAAAACAGGTCAAATCATTAATGCAAAGGACATTTTCTGACAGATCCATTAAAATACTAAGGCAACTGTTATAATTACAGTAGTGAAAGGGTTAAAATGACAAAAAAAAAGAAAAATCTGTTCATAGTATCATGGAATTGGACTTGATACAGTGTTCAAGTTGTTTTTATCAAAGCTGATGAATAATTCACTGAAATCTGCCCTGAACACCCCTCTACCGTAACACCTTGTATAGACGTGCATCTGAAATCCTGGTAGTGTTTCAGCAATGAATCTTCATCAGCAGCAGTAATTCTATTCGCCTGCAGCAGGAGGACAGGAGGGACCAGAAGAGAAGCTCTTGAACCAGGCTGTGGTCGTGCTGTCCTGCGCCTCCTACAGGAAACAGGCGCTCCCCGTCTTCCTCCGCCCGGCGCTGCTCGCCTTGGCCATCGTCACCTCTTCCTCCAACAACAGACGTAAGAGGACGTCATCACACTTCCAGCTTCTATATACATGTCTGTAAATCACGTGTGTTTTTTACAGAGGAGGTCTACAACAGCTTCAGCTTCCTGAGAAACATGTTCTCCAACGAGTTCATCCTCTGTCCCGGAGCTACAGTGCAGGTAGAGCACGTTTCAGTCCGGTCAGGATGAATACTAGAGACGTGTTCATGTCCTGTTGTGATTCCAGGACTTTGAGGAGGCCTGCTACCTGCTGGTGAAGACCGGAGCTCTGCAGATCCCCCAGCAGGAGGTGCTGATCACAGAGAGAGGACACAGGACGCTGGCTTTCCTCACCAGCATCCTGGATCCCTTCTTACAAGGATACCAGGTGAGGCCATAGTGTAGCATACAAGACGGCCACTAGAGGGAGCTGTCAGCACACAGCCACAGTCTCAACAGTTGTGTGTGTCCAGGTTGTGTGCAAGTTCCTGTGTGAAGAGGCGACGGAGGCTCTGACAGACACACAGTTTGTTCCTTTGCTTCTTTCTCTTTCAGAGGAGCTGAGCAGGGCACTCTGAAAGTCAACAAGGTGATGGTGAACTCCCTGGAAGACACTCTGGGTAAAATAAAAAAAGAAACAAGCTGCTGCCGCCATTACTGACCTGATCTCTGGGTTCTCAGCAGGCCTTTAAAACGCCTCTCATGTTTGTGCGTTTGTCCAGGAAGAAAACTGCCCACTCAGAAAGCCGCCGCCGCTCGCCTCTAACACTTGGCGACCTCTCCAGCCAAAGAGTCAAGAAGAAGAAGACTGAGCTACGGTTTTCCAGTAAGGCAGCCCCTCAGCTCAACCGCCATCTTGAGATGAGTCGGCGCCTCTTTCATTTTTTCCCCTTGATTCAGAACTGCTTATTCTTAAGAGCCTTTTTTAACGAAAGCTTCTCAATGTGCCAGCTCCACTCCAGAGTGGCACCCGCTCCCCATCCAGGCGTTTAATACACAGCCTTTCAGTCTGTTCCTTCATCTCCGCCATTAGCCGTTAGCTTCTCTTATCACCCTTTGAGCACTTTAATCAGTGGCTTTCCGCTACACGCTGTGGACCTGCTGTGTATCTAACTACGTTCTGTGAAAGCACAGTTTGTCATAACATGTTTTAACTTTGGTCTTTGTTTCTTTTTGTCTGCGCCAGTTCTGCCCCCCTGGTTTTCCAGGTGTGCCACAGGGCCCCCCTCAGGGCTCCTGCCAACAGTCCGAGCTGCACGGGCAGCGTTTGTTTACACAGTGGAGATATAGCTACTAGTTACAAACAAAACAAATGCTATGTGTCAAAATGTTCCATCAAAATCTATCAATATAGGAACACATTTGTCCTCAAACCTAGCATAGTTACTGAAGTGGCTTTACAGTCACCGAGTCATAATGAAAAGATGCAGTCACTGAATCACACAAGTGATTGTTAAGACTCAGGATTACTTTGTTTTATCAGCATTTCCAAATTATACTAGATTAGGTTGTTTTTTAATCTCATATTGACTTTATTTATTGGCTTGCTACCTGTCTGCACTCCTGTTACTCTTGAACTCCACCTCAGCTGTTCTAAAACAGGCCGAGCTGCTCCAAAGGCATCAACACATCACCTCCGACTGAAAGCCCCTTAATCTGGGTTTAGATTACAGAATTATTGGCTTCGTTAATCCACCCATTCACCATACACAACATTATGCTAACGTTTGGGCCGCGTATATCATGCTATCACCAGAGGTTGCTAACGAAGGCTAATTCTGTTTCCAACAGCATGAGCCCTGGAGGCTAACATTAGCTTACACACATAATTATGCACTTCCTCTAGTGGATTATTGTATCTTCTGCAGTGTTTTATGCCAGATTAGATTAGATTAGAGCCATATGTACGAATATACAGAATGTAAAGAAGAACAAACGATAATCCAGGATATATGGATAAAGCCCGGATTAAATTACAGATTACAAATCTTGAAGGGTTTGAGATTAAAAGGGGAAAATGTGTGGTTTCATTATGGGTAACTTTTCTATAGTCTAAGCCCTGTCTGAGTGGTTATTTGTGTAGCCACGTAACCCTTTCAGTCTGTGAGGTGACCATGAGCAAAGCAGCGAGCCACATGTGGACATCTAAACCGCAGATCAGTTTCTCACTGTGTGTGTGTTTCATTAACATCAGCTTTAAATAATGGATTTCTATATTGGATTGTATTCATTTAACTAAGTCGGAGGTTTTTTAGTACTGGTGAAATATAAATAAAGTGTTTTGAAGTACAAGCTGTGTGTTGTCATAATCTTCACCTCTAGGTGTCAGACTTGCCTCTCCGTGAGCCCACACACACACACACACACTGTCACAGCAGCATTTTTCATCATGCTGCTGAGTAAGAGACTGCTGCCACCGCTTTCCATCCACATCGCTCCTTCTCTCACTCGCTCTCTGACAAATTATAGCTTCATCTGAAGTTGCCATACCAAATTGCTTATACACACACACACTTGTGTCCATCCATATCCACCCTTTCCCCTCTTCCTCCTCTTTTCTCTCTCCCTCCATCCATATCCGTCTCCCTGGTGGTGGTTTGTAACAGTGTCAGCTGCAGCCGTATCAGCACTTTATCTGCTACATTATGACAAGCTCTTATTGAATGGGGTGCACACACACACACCCCTCATAAACTGCTCTCTAACCTGCTGAAGTGCAGTAAGTTGTTTGTCCTTTAAGTCTGATCCGTTGTTCTTTAACTTTTCTTTGTGTGTGTGTGTGATAGAGTGTACGCTCTGCCCTGTGTTGTGCCCTGAGGGGGTCTGTATGTCGAGGATTGATTGAAAGGAAAAGGTGCCCGGTGTATAATGTTTCAGCGGTTAACCTTAGGTAACAGCGGGTTGATGGATTCGGTTCATTTCCTGCAGCAGATCCTGTTTATCAGGCCGTGCTGGAGGCGCAGGAGACATTTACATGAAGCACGGGTGGAGCTAATCCCAGAGGAGAGTGCAGGACATCCCAATTAATCCACATTTAAAGGGTTTCTCAATCTGTGCCACTCCTGTTCATATGTATACTCTGGTATACATCTTATACTTGTAGTTTATTTTATTGTGTATATAGCTTTTCTTATCTTTGTTTTTTCTTAATCTTGATTTTTTTTTGTTTTCTTAATCTTAATCTTGGTTTATTTTTTTCTTAATCCTAATCCTTCTTTATTTTTTCTTAGTTTATTTTTACTTTAGTTTCTTTCTTGGTTTCTTTCTTTTTTTCTTAATCTTAATCTTGGTTTATTTTTTTACTTGTTCTCAATCTTGGGTTTATTTCTTTTTTCTTAATCTTAATCTCGATTTTATTTTTTTCTTAATCTTAATTTCGGTTTATTTTTTTTATCTTAATCTTGGTTTATTTCCTGATCTTAATCTTGGTTTATTTTTTTACCTAATCTTAATCTTGGTTTATTTTTTTCTTAATCCTAATCTTGGGTTATTTCTTTTTGTTTTTCTTAATTTCTTTTCTTAATCTTAATCTTGTTTTTTTTTTTACTTAAATCTTAATCTTGGTTTATTTCTTTTTTTCTTAATCTTAATCTTGGTTTATTTCTTTTTAGGGCCTGAAGGCCCTATTGTAATTGCTGGTATTATTTAATCTTAATCTCAGTTTAATTTTTTCTTAATCTTAATTTTGGTTTATTTCTGTTTTTTTTTTCTTAATTTTATATTTTAAAAACCCTCACCAGGCTGCAATATTTCAGAAATTAGTAGATTAGATTAGTAGATTAGTAGCAGAAGTATTATACATATTATATTACATATATACATATTATACATTTTATTTTTGTACCAGGAGCCCTGGGTTTATGTTCCCTGTAATATACATATTTTTCCACATTAAAACTACTTGGTTAGGTTTAAATAAAGATCTGGGTTTTGGGCTTAAAACTAGAGCAAATACAGATGAAAGCTTCCATGATAGCTTCAAAATATAAAATGTGAATACCTGTGGGCGGCTCCATCAGGCATCGGCTTCCTGGCACCGTCATAAACTCCCAATACAATAGTCATGTAATGGGGTAGCTGACAATCTGAGTCAGGCCTTCAAATTATGCAAAACATTTAGTCAGAAAACAATATTAAAATTATTTTAAAAGCAATCATCATTTCTTCTTTAATAAATAAATTCGATTTATTTTAATTATGCAGAAGTTTCTTAGGCCAAAGATGACATTATTATTATCAATGACCCTGAAGACATTTATTTATTTGACATATAATTTTAAAATTCTAACATTATTTGCAGCATCAAAGGTGTTATGTGGAATATTTACAGACACTGAGGGCAAACATTAAGTGATACAATTACAGTATGGCCTTTCACCAATTATTGCTAATGTGTACCCCCCCCCCCCCCCCCCACCGATGCATAAAGCGTCGCTCATCTTCCCCATGGAAACATTAGCATTTCTAACTGTATTTGCATAATGCACACATGCATAGATTTAATAGGCCGTGCTAATGTCTGCAATTTTCCACAATGTTATTTCCTATTCTGAGCCTGGAGACACACACACAGCATCTATATACATCACAATCACACACACACCCACTCCTCTCCATCTCTGTGGGATTCCACAAGCTTGACAGGAAGATGCATAAAAATCCTGGAAAGTGAAGAGTTAATACAGAAGTGTGTGTAACTTCCTTTGTAGAGCACAGTTTGTCATTATGTTATGATGGTTGCAAGTTATTAACCCTTCACTTACTCTGGCTAAAATATAAAGCTCAAAATAAACCAGCTAGCTTAGCATTAAGATGCTAAGTCATGGTTCTAACATCATACACATCAACCTTACAAAAAAATAAATCAAATAAAAAACCTGTGGAAACATTTCCAAAGCTAGGCTAAGCTAATTGGTTGTTGAGTCTACTGCCACTTTGACTGAGTTTAGATTAGATTAAATGTATGTGAATTAATTATTTTAAATTTTATCAAAATTTTAAATAATCTAATTTAATAAATAATAATTAATGATAAATAATAAAATCAATTATAGAATAAATTATATAAATTGGGTAATTCATTGGGAACTAAGTAAATGCTAAGCTAGTTGTTAGCTAGTTAGTTAGCTCAAGTCAATCCAGGAGGAATCAAGGAGGAGGAGGAGGAAGAGGATGAAGAGGGGGGGGGTGAGGAGGGGGAGGAGGAGGAAGAGGAAGAAGAGGAGGAGGAGCAAGAGGGGGGGGGAGTGGAAGAAGAGGAGGAGGGGGGAGGAAGATGAAGAAGAGGAGGAGGAGAAAGAGGAAGAAGAGGAGGAGGAGAAAGAGGAGGAGGGGGGGGGAGAAGAGGAGGAGGAGGAAGGAGAGGAGGAGGAGAAAGAGGAGGAGGAGGGGGGGGAGAAGAGGAGGAGGAGGAAGGAGAGGAGGAGGAAGGGGGGGGTGGGGGGAGGAAGAAGAGGAGGAGGGGGGATGGGGAAGGAGGAAGAGGAAGAGAAGGAGGAGGAAGGGGAGGAGAAGTGGGGGAGGAGGAGGAAGAAGAGGGGAGGAAGAGGAAGAAGAGGAGGAGGAGGAGGAGAAAGAGGAAGAAGAGGAGGAGGAGGAGGAAGAAGAGGAGGAAGAAGAGGAGGAGGAAGGGGAGGAGAAGTGGGGGAGGAGGAAGAGGAGGAAGAGGAAGAAGAGGAGGAAGGGGAGGAGAAGTGGGGGAGGAGGAAGAGGAGGAAGAGGAGGAGGAGGAAGAGGAGGAAGAGGAGAAGAAGAGGAGGGGAGGAGCGGTACAGTACAGAGCAGCCTGTGAAGCTAATGGTCTGCAGAGCTATAGCAAAACAACCTGACTATTAGCATGAGGAGGACCTTGTGGGTTTGTAGCATGCTAACTGTGTAGTCTTAGCACGACTAGCATGGCTACAACTCTTTAGCTAGAATGGGTGTGTTGCTGTAGCATGATAGCTGGACAAATGAGTGTGCTCTTAGCATGACTAGCTTAGATATGACACTGTAGCTGTATGGTTGCAGAGCTGTAGCACAATAACTAGTTTTAGCACGACTAGCATGGCTTTCTAGCACGATGGCTATGGACTCTTAGCACGGCTAGCGTGGCTGTGTACCTTTTGGCTTGTTTTGCATGATGGTTGTGTAATATTAGCATGACTAGCATGAATGTGACTGTTTATTTAAATAGCTGCAGCAAGATAATCCAATCCATCTTTATTTATAGAGCACTTTTAAAAACAAGGTCAGCCTAGTGCTGTGCACAGCCTATCAAGTGTAGAATTAATTTCTAAGTAAAATAAATATAAATTACAATCACAGTCATAATCCCCGAGTTAAACACCGAGTTAAAAGCCAGAGTAAAAAGATGTGTTTTAAAAAGAATCCATCTGTCTGAGGTGCAGGCAGTTCGTTCCACAGTTTAGGACCCGCGACAGAGAAGGAACGGTCCCCCCTGAGTTTTCTCTGTGTTTTTGGGACGACCAGGAGAGACTGGTCAGCTGACCTGAGACAGCGAGCAGGATAAATAAATACTCTGCACAACTAGCATAGCTTTCTTAGCATGGTGGCTGTGGACTCTTAGCACTGCTTGCCTAGATGTGACTCTTTAGCTAAATGACTATAGAGATTGCTGGACAATTAGCATGATGACTAACATTGCAGAGGACCTTGGGGGTTTGTAGCGTGCTAACTGTGTAGTCTTAGCACGACTTAGCGTGGCTCTTTAGCTAGAGTGGGTGGGTTGCTGTAGCATGATAGCTGGGCTTTAAGGATAACTGTGCTCTTAGCATGACTAGCATGGATGTGACACAGCTCTATGATTGTAGAAGTGTAGCACAATAATTGTAGTTTTATAATTGTTAAAATAAAATACATTTACAAAGCTCCGAATGAGCCACTTTAAATGGCTGATTGAGAGATGACTGCTCCGTGATGTTAGCATGCGGGCTGTTAATGTCTATATTGTCCTATAACTTGGACAAGATGTCACTTAGCACACAGCACGCCTCCACCACCGTCGCCCGCCTGTCAACATTTAGCTGTCAAGGTGTCAGAACCATGGGCTGGATTTTGAACATTTTTTTAAAATAATAATTCTCCCTGTTTTTTCCTCATTACCAGCTTGGTTCACAACAGGAGGTTCACATTCTGTCATTCTGCAGCTGGAACAGGAGACGGGACACTTTTAATCATCAGCCAGCACACATCTGTAATAATTAGCTTCACACGTTCCTTCCATCAGCTCGAGCACATACAGGACGCAGCGCGGAGTTCATTAAGAGCGGCGATTCATTCTGTTGGGACGTCTCTGCTAACGGCTGCAGCTGATAGCATACCTTCTGCATATACTGCAGCCAGCCACCAGGGGACGATAGAGTTTAAATGGTGATGGCTACAAAAGAAGCAATGAAGAAAAAGGTATGCTAGCAGCTGCAGCTGTAGAAAACACTACGGACGTATGCTAGCTGTAGAAAACACTACGGACGTATGCTAGCTGTAGAAAACACTACGGACGTATGCTAGCTGTAGAAAACACTACGGACGTATGCTAGCAGCTGCAGCTGTGGCCAGAACACAGACAGAACAGAGAAAGAAGGGCGAGCGGTGAGAGCTGCTAAAACACAGAGAGAGGATAAGATGCAGAGCACACAGTGAGGCTGACACTCTGTCTGAGGTACAGCTAGCTGTCAGATGGGCTAATGCCGCCTGGGTTCAAGTCTCTCTCAAAGACGTCAGATCACACAGGCAGATCGGCCCGTGGAGGATCTGAGGCAGCCGCCAGGGGAGCTGGGAAATTACATTTGCTGCCTGCTACAAGATCCTGATAAGAGCAGATTTGTTCTAAGAACGCAATGACAGGGCAAGGTTATCACTAAGCTGCCCCCCCTGCTGGAGAGGACACTGAGGAAATCCTCAGAAGAAGAATGACGTCCCATTGCAAATACAAAGGCAGCTGTTCTGTCCCTCTGATGGCGGTTCTTCCTCCTCCAGCAAAGTAAAAACTTAAAGTGGAGCAGGTGGTTTGAGGCGTCAGCTCTGAGGCTTTAGCCTGTCACAATCCTAATCTGTGTGTCATGAGGTGTGTGGACGCTGGGCTTAGAGTCAGACTGATGTCCAGTGGATGCTCACCAGCTGTCAGCTCTCCTACCAGGACCTTTTCCTCAGCTGCCTCTGTCATCACACTGTCTGACAGTCTGTTAAGGCACATTTAATACATCTTATTGATTAGTAAATGGAGCGTAAAACACAAATGAGATGTAATCATCACTAACAAACAAACAAACAGGGGGATTACATAAATAACCAGCAAAGCTCAGTAATTACACGCATCGATATCCTCAAGATCACATTAAAACAATGTGTGTCAATGCACGGTGCTATCTGGGACTTCAAAAATCAATCAAATACACAACTTCACAACTGATAAGCACTCACAATTGAGAAAATGGTATTGCAACTAGGGCTGGGCGATATTCCTTTTACTATTATCCCGATATTTTTAGGCCATTTC
Source organism: Parambassis ranga (assembly GCF_900634625.1). NCBI lineage: Eukaryota > Metazoa > Chordata > Actinopteri > Ambassidae > Parambassis > Parambassis ranga. Next base: position 9,464,806 of record NW_021144767.1, read on the forward strand.
ACGATACACTGTACATATATGCCCCAGTAGTTCAAAGTGGGCTCAGCCCTGCTTCACCTGTATCCAACAGAGACACACTTAAACAACATGGCAGCTGGCAAAAAAAGGCCGTCTGGAAGCGGTTCAGTGTAGCCCTACAAAACTAGGTGCACTTATTTGCTCTCTCTGTGTAGCTCAATGCCTGCGACTAAAAGCAGCTGCGTGACAATTGATTAATGACATATTTTTGATGGTGTGATGATAAATCAGATTTTTGGACTGAAATCATCCGTAGTGGTGATGCTTGGACTTGTAGTGTCCCATTTGTACTTGATGTGTTAATATGAGCAGGTCTGACCTGCTACAACAGACTCAAAGCCTCCACATGTCAGCTGCTGTCAGATTAAGGAAAGGAGTGCCTTAGACCAGTCACTGTCTGCAACCTGAGAGACAGAGATGTGAGTGTTCCAAATCAGCCATGCCGCAGTATGGATACACTCATGGCTGATGTACTGTCCTGTCAGTGTGTGATGCAGTGGCTCCAGGGTAAGTTAAATCATGTCTCAGGGCCTCTCCAGTCAGGTCTGTCACACAGAGAGATAACAGCAGCCTCGTTCCAAGCAGGAAGCAGGAAGGAAAGAACTGATGTGGGATCAAACGGATCCATTCAAAGTCGTAAGAACGTGATTCAGCAGGTCACCTAGAACTTTCCAGAACAGGACATTGCATTTCTCTTATGCTTCATTAAATCTTCAGAAGCAAAGTCCTGTCTGCAGCTTTTACCAGGAGAGTTCTACCCAAACATGTTGAAGTGATGCTGTGATGCTGTGCTAGTGTTTAGCACCGTTTAGCGGCAGCAGCAGAGCACTGACACTAGCAGCGCTTAGATAGATGGAGCCCTGTCCTGCTATAAATCATCCTCTTATTAACCCACGGGCGAGAGGATGTAAAGGCACAGAGGCCTCGGGGGAGCTGCTTGTGTTTACAGTAGGCTGGCTTTCAGGCTCTACTCATGGGGGGAATAATAGCAAAGTTATGAAGGACATAAGCAGTTATTGGTACTTCTGTGTGAATGTAGCGGACATGAAGCAACGTATGCATTCATCTGCATCATCAGCTGTGTCCACATCTGCTTGGTGGCAACTGGGTCGTACAACAGGACAATGATCCAAATCACAGCAGCTGATGACTGAAGAACGGACCAGTCAAAGTCCAGACCTCAGCACAGTTGAAATGCTGTGGTGGGATTCTCAGAGGGTCTGTACACCTGCTAATGATCAGCAGCACCCGCTGCAGCTCAGCTTGTTTTCTTCTGGGCTTAATATTTGCTGAATAAATAATAGCACATTGACAGTCAGAGGATTCCTATGATGTTTTTACACAAACCTTTGACCAGGACTATGCTGCTGGAAGGTTTGTTCCTCAGTCTGAGAATCATTTATCGTCATCCCTGGACTTCATCCATGGCCTTTTATGTTTTTAATGCTGCCTGTTGTGTTCTATTTAATCCAAAATGGCTGCTCAGTTGTATTTAACCCATGCTTTGCCAGGAGAAGTTCCAGAAACATTCAAAAAGCCGCTCTAAAGTTTGCTTCTGCAGTGGAAAAAATGCACCCAGCAGCAGAAAACATAAAACGGTTGTGCTGCCCCCTAGAGCCAGCTAGAATTCTAGCTCAAAGAGTTTTGAGTTTGTCCCACGATGCTTGCCGTAGTAGCATAATGAGTTCCAGAGCCACGGTGAAAGTTTCTGCAGTGTTAAGACATCCTGCCACATGCTTTTAGTCGTCTGTAAGTATAAGACGTTACTTTACGTCATGCACTCATAGGAGGCACTTTAAGTTGTCCTTAGTTTAAGAAAACGGGATCGAAGAAGACGCTAATAGCGCTAGCGACTCTATGGGTTTTTCATTGCAATAGCATCGTGCTAATGGCTAGTGGTCTATGCATTTTTCTGTTGTAGCTTAGCCATGTTTTGCATGCATTTGTGCAGAATGCATTTTGTTTATGCGATGTATGTCAATGTGGATTATTGCTGTGATTGTAATATGCTTTTATTTCTGGCTGAGGTACGATCTTAAACACAAAACACACTTTTGTTGTGGAGGCAACAAAGAAGAGAAAAGGAGCACACACAACACACAGGAAGTCACCGCTACATGCTAAGAGCCACATGTTAGCTTCTTACCATCGAACTTACAGGACAATGGAAGTTATTTAAAAACTGAATTCTGCCATCGAGATTTCATAACGATTAATCGTGCGGGCCTAATTTACGGTAATGTGAAGTTCATGTAAAATGAAAATTCTTTGTATGTATAAATAGAAGCTCCACAAAGCAGCTGCCTTATTTTAAGTGATTATTAAAAAAGCGGTTTAGGTTTGTCTACCTGTGGAATGAATTTAGCTTACTACTTTAATTCCTTTGTGCGCACACACACACACACACCTTTCCACCTGCCAATATATCACAGCCCTAGGTAGGAAGATTGATGGCATTAAATTGCTTCTATCCAGGTTTTTTATCAGGATTTACAGGCGTCGCTGTACCCAGTGCTTTCCAGCACCACTCCCTTCCATAAATCATGCTTTTTCACCTCACACACACACACACACACACACGCTCACGTTCTTATACCCACCCTAGCACATATGCACACAAATGTACACACACATAGACTTTGGGATATGGCTGTAACAAGATGGATGACCTCCCTGCCGTCTGCTGCCACACACACACACACAGAAACACAGCCACTCAGATGCAGCAACACATGTACATTTTGACTCCGTAATGGAAAGTGTCAATCTGTGTGGATGGAAGCCCTGGAAACACAGTGACTCCTTCCCTTCCACCCATCGCTCTCATTACAGGGAAATGTCAGCTCATTTCCCGAGCACACGTCGCCTGATTAATTTCTGAACAGGGGAATGAGAGAGAGACAGACCTGGTGAGATGGAGGGAGGTGGCATCTGTCCCACAGACCATCACGGCTACTTCTTTGGGCGTATGTATGAATGTGTGACTGTATGTGTGTCCTTGGATGCAACACTGTGGCAGAACTCCATCTGTGGGAGTGGCATCAGGACATGTCTCTAGCTTGTCATCCTCTAGACCTCTCAGGGGAACCCCGAGGTGATCAGTGAAGTCATATTTGAGGGCAATAAACGCTTGGTTCAGATAGACCAACATGTCTGTGTTTATTCAAGACTAAAAATATTTAATATTTAATTTTAAACATTTATCATGTTTGTGGAGGACTTTTTTGGGGGGAGAATGTATCAACGGTTGTTTAGCATAAAAAGCATTTTCTTCCATGTGGCTGGTCATTGGTGAGTCTAGCACTAATATTACTACCTGTCAAATCTACTGGTTCTGACCTTTTGATAGAGGTGTCAATCATCCTAATCAACCTGCATATTTGACAAGGTATTAGCTTAGCATTAGGTGGGCGTGGCCTATCTGCCTTATACACCTGTTATAACCTATAGATGTGTAATAATGTATGTATACAAGTAAAAACTGATGCAAATAGAAGTGATGAACACCAACAGTGACTTAAAAGTCAAATATATAGTTTGGTTCATTAAATTTTAAGACCTTTAAAAATTTTTTAAAGTTCTTGTCTGCATAGGTTGGACTAAACCCTCTGTAATTTTGTTTCCCTTAATTAGAATGAAATAAAAACTTGGTAGAGATAATTGCTTCATCTACATCATTTGTAAGGACATATTCATTGTAAAAGTGTAAATTTTCAACATTTTGCTTTGTGCCATCTTAATCTACAAAGAGCCAGAGGCATACAAACTAATACTTACACATCTGAGCAAATCTCCAGGGTGTGCCCTTTATTATGACACCAACAGTATCCAAATACACCTTGTGGCTGCTGTGATATACTGAATTCATTTTGGGCATGTTATTGTCAAGCTGATGCCTTAAAATAAGAGGCTGTGGGGTTCAAAGGGTTTTGGCCTGCTGAAAGGGGGCCTGACAGACCAAGTGGCATTCAGTTAGCATTCATTTTGTCCTCTGCCTCAAAGTACAATGGGATGCCAGCAGTTTTCCTTTAAAATGCACCAACTGGAGTGCATGTAGGTAAGAAAATAAGGGGGGGGGGGGGGGGGGTGATGGCAGACAAATAGAAGCGAACAGGAGCAGCCGCGACGGCTGTTTTACAGCTGTTAAATAATTAGAATCAGATGCAACAATGGCATCCTCTCACCCCGCCTGTCATACAGTGGATAATGCAAACAAATGACCCTCAGACTGAAAGCTGCAGGACTACAATGGAGAGCCCGTCTCCTCAGCCCGACACACACATAAACACACACACACCTCGGGTTACACAATCAGCCACTGATTAAATTCCACCACTGCTGTTTGCTGTCACTTCCATGCATCCTGTGTGTATTGTGTGAGCTCTCATAATACCAAAGTGAATATAGAATTACCGTACCGTCAATCAAACATAAAAGTCCTGCTGCTTTGTTTTGAATGCTAATATTTCATACAGAAGATACTAAACCTTCATAATCATTACCGGCCCAGTGTTGGCTTCTCTTGCCTTAATGAACATCATTTGTAGCTTCAATCGACCATATCACAATGCAAAGAGAGTCCCCATCCTCCAGGAGTAAGCATGAATGTGTGAACAGTGACTGGAGTAATTGCTCTGCCACTATCAGGCTTTAAATCGGAGACTGTTTCCTTATTCAGCTGTCCTGGGATTCACAGGTGAAAAATTAAAGTGGCGTAAAATACAAATGAGAATAAATGGACAAAGGATGTAAGGAGGTGAGGAGAGTTCGCTCATGAAACCCCAAAGCCTTAGGCAGCACCTGTAGTCACTTACTGAGATCCAACAGGCACATCTGACAAATTATAAATACATATATGTGTGTGTGTATACATATATTTATGTGGAGGGAAAGGCAGTGAACATGGGCAGCTAAGGGCCATTGGCACACATATGGGGGGCTAAAAGTTCCATGGGTTCCATACTATAGACAGTGTGGTGAGTCGCACCGTCGCCCCCTGTGGACTGTTTTATTGTTGCCTGGCTCTGCTCTCTCCCTCAGGTGTTCGGTGGAGGCGGCAGGTCGGCTGGGCGGAGCACTGACCTGCTTCCACTCCCCCACTCTACCTCTGCTGGTTTAAGGAATCCACTCACCGCCACCCTCCGTCGGTTCTCCCACTCACAACGCGGTAACAAGACCATTTTATCGCGCACCTTTGCTCCTAGACGCCGCTCAGCCTGGACCCGTCCAGCCTCTGCCTGTCCTCCTCAGAACACCTGCCTTCGTGGGTTTTCTTCGCCCTTGTGGTTGTTTTTGAGTTCTGTTCCCCTCACCATTAATAAACCCTGTGGCCTTTGAGTCATTCCACACAACAGACCTCGTTATGTTTGAATGATGTATGTGAGTGGATGTGTACACCATGGCCACACTTTGTCAAACAAATGCTTGAATTAAGGCAGAGACGTCACAGCAATTCAACGTGGCGATGGGGAGGACAAAGTTGCAGTATTTATGAACCTGACTGTGAAGCAGCAAGAAGGGGTAGTGTAACGGTGTATCTATAAAGCTCTGATGGAACAATTATTCAGGAAGAAAGTTTGAATCCCTTCCTCCTGAGAAGAAGTTGTCTGAGACTGTCTCTCCTCTCTCCTCTCTGGGATGAAAGGAGCCTCCAGGTTGAAGTAAGAAGAAATTGGGAAGAGCTTTATTCATTTCGCAGAGTTTCAGCTGGGCTGACAGCGACACTTCCTTTGTTCTCTTCCTCTCTGTCTTTACTGTATCTGCTCAGTGGTGCGGGAGGTGTACACTGAAATGGAAACACTGACATAATACGTGAGATTTAAGATGAATTCAGTGTGTGTGTGTGTGTGTGTCAGGTGAAGAGTGCAGCTTATTTACCACCCCTGCTTCTCCTCTCTGTCTGACAGATGGGAGCCTTACCTGCAGTAGAAAGTTGCAGGTTGCATTGCATGGTTGAGAATATGCTAAGAGCTATGATGGGAATAAGATGAATTTTAACCATTGCTTTGATTTCACCTCACCTATGGTCGTGAGTTCTGGGTAGTGACCGAAAAGGTAAGGAGCTGGGTCACCTGAGAGGAGCTCGGAGTAGAGCCGCTGCTCCTCCACATCGAGAGGAGCCAGCTGAGGTGGCTCGGGATTCTGGTTCAGATGCCTCCTGGACCCCTTCCTGGGGAGGTGTTCCGGGCATGTCCCACTGGGAGGAGGCCCCGGGGAAGACCCAGGACGCAGTGGAGAGATTATGTCTCTCTGCTGGCCTGGGAACAGGATTCCCCCAGAGGAGCTGGAGGAAGTGTCCGGTGAGAGGGAAGTCTGGGCGTCCCTGCTTACACTGCTGCCCCCGCGACCCGGCCCCGGATAAGCGGTAGAAGATGGATGGATGGATGGATGGATGGCATTGCTTTGATTTAATCGGCTGGTTCAGAATTACAGTCACATGACAACACAAGCCAGCGGTGTGATATTATTATCTGGAGATTCCAGGGTCAGCATAGGGTCCTTTTACCCGTGCTGGTGGTGGCAGGTAAACTTCTAAAGAGGTTATCCTGGATCTCAGTTGGCTCCCCACTTTGTGGTGGAGCAGTTCCTCTTCTTTGGCTTTGTAAATATAACTTGTTTGGATCACAGGGGTCAACTGAGGCTAGAGCTGTTACATTGGAGTACTTACAGCAGCATTACGTGACTGACTCAGAAGTAGAATTGTGATTCACGTCGTGCACCTCCTTGCCTGAATTTTTAGTATGTGAGATATCAGTTCACTATGCTTTCATGCATGCTTGGACTACTTTTTTATATCTCTGTTTCCCTTCTTTATAAAATCTGATCTGATCTCCACACTCTCCGGCTCTGCCCTTCAGAGCTGCTCTGCTCTTCAGAGACATACAAATTGGAACAAGTTTAGTGCTTAATGGAAACACTGACACAGTCAGGAGCTATAGTGTACAGTGTGTGTGTGAGGGCCCTTTGTAGGCCAGGATAAGGTAAATGTCACCTTCCCGTTGGGGTTGCTGTTCTCAGACTATGGCTGAGCTGAAGAGGCTGTTCTGACAGTGTACCTGTCTGTAAAGGTCTTTGTCTCCATTCATCTCTTCACCTCTGATTCTTTCTCTTCTCTTCTATGTCACCTACCCTCTTAGCCACGTCCGACCTCGTCCACAATTCACCACAACCACGTTCTGGAATGTGTACAAATATGTACATGTGCACCAACCATTGATTACAGTGCTTTATCACACCCCTTGAAATACCAGCTGTTTAAGTATTTGACAAGCTAACCATCAACTGTACCAGGTGCAATGCTACATTTACTCAAAATAATACCTAATAATAACACTTTCTTTTCAGGTATGTTTACCTTCATGTCTCAATGAATGTGCTCTGGTGTGTTGCTCTTTGCCTCTTGTCCTCCATCACAAGAACGGCTGCCTGGTTGGAGAGAAAGCAATTACAAAGTGCGGAGATCATTTCATTTGCACACACACACACACACACACACAGAGGTCAGATTGTTTCAGTGGTGTTGATTTGTTTTTCTTATTTTAGAATTCAGCATCCTTCCCTCCAGATCCAGATCTCATTTCCTGACACTTCCCCCCCAGGACCTCTGTGTACACATGTCCGGTTGTTTATCCATAACCATGTGTGTGGCAAGCATATGAGTTATTAGTGAAAATAAATTGTTTATTACAAAGCTACAGCTAAGCTTCAACATTACACTTGTGTGAGGTATAATGTAATGCAGTGTTCAGCGATCTATAGAAGGTCTAATGTGGCCTCAGGCTGCTCTTTTTCCCTGATCTCAGAGATGGAGCAGGTCAGAAATGGCAGCAGACGTCTCTGTGGAGACATGATTCTCTCTACATCACCACAATATTCTCATATCATTTCAATTTCAGCTCGTCTGCCTTACTGGTATAAAGGCTTGATTTATTAAGACAACACATTGTTTTTGGACATACGTCTTCTGACTAATATCATTCTTCCTCCTTCCTGTTAAACATGCACATGTATTATTTTTGGATGAAAACACCGTGGTGATGTGAAATGGGTCTTTAGAGCTGATGTGATGATAAACACAGAGAATTAGCACCTGAATCTGCAGCTCCTCTCGGGGGGATCTCACCGTTTCGCTTTTCATAGCCTGCAGCTTCTGCTTTGGGTTAATGTCTGCTCTCACATTGTTTGCAGCTGCTGAGCACTACAAGAGCTTCAATAAATCGCAGCTAAAGAGCCTGTCTGAGACATGGGAGTCAAACATCAGGCGGCCTGCTTCATTGGTATTTCAGTGCTGCGTTTGCAACTTGTGTCTGCTGCTGGTCCAAATACCATAATTATAGACTCAGGGTGCTGCTTGATACAATGGACAGACTGCAACCCAGATGAGTAAGGGTAAGGTGGATGGTATTGTGACATCACAAATGAGCAGTGGACACAAACTTTTGTTATTATCATGTGGCACAACAAAAGCAGCATTTCAAGTCAAGTCAAGTCAAGTCAAGTCAGCTGTCAACTCTGCTATATGTGCTGGACATACAGAGAATCGAAATTGCGTTACTCTTCACTCCGCAACATATAACATGTAACTAAAAACTAAAGATAAATATAAAGTGTAAAAAAAATGTACCTACAATGAGGCACACACAAAATACAAGGCACATAATGAAGGCACAATGCAGTAAGAGTGCAAAAGATGTATAGTGCAAGTCAGTGCAGTTGGCATAATATAAACAGGTTCTTGGTGGCTTTCTCAGACATCATCCTTCATGTCGTTGTTGTGCAGACTGCACTTAGTGGCGGATGTTCAACAAGGTGCTGGGAACCTCAGAGATTTTGCTCCATATTGACCTGATGTGCATCTCACAGACGCTGCATATTTGTCAGTCTGCACATGCCAAAGGCGCTGTATTAGACTGACATCTGCTGGCCGTGGAGGCCATTTAATCACAGTGAACTCATTGTCATGTTCAAGAAAGCATTTTGAGATGATGTTGATGAAGATTCTCAGTCATCCAGGTCATATTCGTAGAGAAGATTGAAGCAAGGCGTCTGGACTTGTAGAGTTTTCTTGAAGACGTTTCTCTGCTCATCCAAGCAGCTTCAACCCGAATTTCCCTGAGGGACCTTCCCAAAGGGATTAATAAAGTATGTTCTATTCTATCAGTTCTAACTGTTGGTGGGGAAACGTGGTTTATAAGAGCAGCAACACGTCTTCAAGAAAACTCTAAGTCCAGACGCCTTGCTTCAAACCTCTCTATGTATTTTGAGATGATGTGAGCTTTGGGTTATCCTGCTTGAACCATCTATCAGAAGATGGAACACTGTGCTCATGAAGGGGTGGACAGGCTCAGCAACAATGCTCAGGTAGCTTTTGGCCTTTAAACCAGGCTCCGTTGGTGCTAAGGGACCTAAGGTGTGCCAGGAAAATCTCCCCCACACCATTACAGCTGCTGCAACAGCAGCCGGAACTTGCTGCTACAAGGCAGGATGGATCCATGCTTTATGTTGTTTACACCAAATAATGCAGCAGCAGAAATACTCATCAAACCCTGTAGCTGTTCTGTCCAAACTTCTATTGTCCAACGTTGGGGAGTCTGTGTGAATTGTAGCCCCAGTTTGCTGTTCTTAGCTGGGTGTGGCACCCTTCTGCTGCTCCATCTGCTTCAAGGTTATTGTGTGTTCAGAGCTGCTTTTCTACAGACTTTGGTTGGAAACCAGATCCAAGCAGTCCCAATATTCTCCTCTCCTTTGTCTTTGTTTGGGACAAAAGTCTTGTTTATGGTTTGGTTTTCCTTGTTTTGGGTTTTTAGTTTAATCTGTGTTTAGTTATTTTCCTGTAGTTCTGGTGTTTTGTTTCTCTGGGTTTGTGTTTAGTTCTTGTGTCTTGTCTTGTGCTTCCTGTTTTGCTTCCTGTGTTTTCCCTCCTTGTGTTCTCCCTCCTCCTCCCTCATGTGTCCCACGTGTGTCCAATTGTCCACCCTGATCCCTTTGTATTTAGTCTTTGTCCTCCCTGCACTCGGTGCTAGTTCGTTTTGTCATTCATGGAGTTAGTGTGTCTCCTTGTGGGACCACATGCACCTTTTAGTAACTATGCTCGCTATGTTTTAAACCTCAAACTCTAGAGTCTATGCTAAGCCACGCTACGTGTGATCTTTTGTTTGCATTTTTGTATTTTTTGCCTTCCTGGCCTTGAATAAAGAACTGCCCTTTGACTTTAGACCGCTCTGTGCCTCTGCAACTGTGTCCCAATCCACCACAACTCCTGACAATTTTAGCACGTAAGATTTTCATGTGTCTGTTTCCAGACTCATAGCATTGTATGTGTGCGTCTTCAGCAGTTTTTCTAATCATTTTCATAAATTGGCTCATTCCCGTCACTGTATGTGGGCTAATCATGTTCACTACGGTATGTATTCAGTCTCAAAGACTCTGTAAAAACAAAGCTTTTAAGTGATTCCTATACATATAATGTAATATTATGGAAAGCTGCAGGGAGCTCATGGTACATGCCAATTTTGTGCAACTGAAGTGAAAAGCCAGCAGGATGAAATAAACTACGATTTAAGTTTCCACATTTCCTTCCTGTTTTTGTGTAGATGTATATAAATATTATGCATTCGTACCTTAGGAGAGGACGCCAGGCATGTCTGAACACTTCTTCTAATGACCACTGCTTTTCATTGGTTCGTTGAGGACAGTGTCTGTACATCATTTGTTGCTGCGTTGCTCCCTATAAAATCAATTTTCCTCCTTCCGCTCTTTTCACTTCCTTCATAATAGGATTCATAGATCCAGAGACCTTTCCTATTCAATCCAGACAATAGGGGGACTCTCCACACCCACAAGGAAGAAATAAGGACTCTGAGGCAAATACAGGACTTTGGGGCTCCCTGTGTGTACGGACATATGTGTGAATAATTACACACACACACACACAGAGTGCCTCAGTACCCTATGATATCAACATGGGTGACCAGCCAATATGACAAATATGAGGAGACAGGTTATAATGAGAAACATGGCTGGAAGAGAGGAAAAAAAATGTGTGTGTGTGTGTGGAGGGGTGAGAAAGTCCCTTACAAACACACAGGCCTCTTCTAATGACTTTCTCTTTCCCCTCATATTCTCCCCATGTGCTCATATCAACCCTGTAACTCAGCAGAACTAATATCTGGACGACTCAGAGAGGAGGTGAAGAGTATTTCTGGGCTCCCTGACTTCCAATTATAAGTCAATTTGGTCACGGATATTTGAGGAGCGGGAGCGGAGAGGAAAGGAGAGCGCACGCCTGCGCACAACAGAGAGAGAGAGAGAGAGATTTGAATATTTGGATATTCTGCGAGTTTGTTCCTCTCTCCATCATCATCATCAACGCCCGCCCGCCGATCAATTTCCCCATCCCATAACCTTGGAAACTGTTTAGGGTCACGACGAATCAATGAGCGCTTCTCTCATGAAAGAAACGGAATAATTATCCAAACTCTTATGAATCAGATGGATTGCGGTCGGGCATGATTTATTCATGCGTTTGTTATTTTATTGAGGGAGCGCTGCATAATAGAGCTGTAACCAATGAGATGGATGCTGATGGCTTAAAAATATAGAGAGAGAGTGAGAGATGAAAGCAGCGGAGAGGCCGGCTGTCAGGATTGATTGAGTGGAATGGACTGATGGAAAGAAGCCATGGATGTTACGGGTTTTGTCTCCTTTATTTATGCAGTGCTGTGCAAACATTTACGCACTAAATGCTAAGATGGAAAGTTTTTATTTGTCAGTTCATACAAAGTGCAGCAAACACACAGACGGCTGCAGGGCTGCTGGAGATGGTTCCTTATGTCTTTTAATGGTAATTAGAGCCATTCAGTCTGGGAGTGACCAGACTGCATTGCATGATGGGTAAACATTTGATTAAGGTTAGATATAAAATTTAAAATCAACATTTGGGAGATGAAGATGTTGGGAAACACTGCCTTAAATATGGTAACTGTTCTACCCACTAACATCTGTATAGATCCCTTGGGATGTCTTTGCTTTTAGTGCCGTTACGTCACTTTTACAGTCCCTCTCCTCCAGATTTATGTTTTTTGTGTTTTTTTTCTCCGCCTGCTGCCGACTTCCTCTGACATCAGCAGGACCTGGGATCCATGTTCACTGTCCAATAAGTACAAATGATGAGAAGTGAAGCGGTTTACCTCCCTCCTGAGGGAACCCATGGATGATCACATCCAATGACTAACACTGGACCTGTATTGATCACAGTGGAGACAAGGCCCTTTAACACGCTCCTACTAAGAGGAGGGCTTTGTGTTTGTGTGTGGCTGCAAAGAAACAGTCTGCAAGGTTTTATTATAGAGCAGAAGCCCTGCTGACAGGAGGCCTTTCCCCTTCACTTGTATTCAGCATTGAAGGAGTGATGATAGAAGAATGAATAACACAGGAGCATTTGTGCTTAATTTGTGCACTCTTATTATTACCATCACAAATGTACACTAGTGAGATTGCATCCCTTGAGGAAGAAGCCTGACAATTAAAACTCATGCAGATTCACCTCATGTAAGACAGACGCATCATTGGGCTTCCAAACGGATTCGTCTAGGAGAGAATAGGATCTTTGTACACCTTTCTGCTTTCCTGTGTGTTGCTTGCCATTCTTATTGATTGATCTCAGATTGGTTATACGTTTTTTCAGATCCTAGGTTACAAGATTTTCTTGTCTTTGTAAATGTAAGCAGTAAGCATCATTAAACAGCAACAGGTGAAGAAGAAGGTGTTGGTAAAAATGTGTTGACATTAGGTGTCTGTACGCACATTGAATTTAAAATGAAACACCCAAGGTGTGACGAAGACTTTCTGCTTCAATTCACGTATTAGAGCCAACTTTTGTACACAATAGATACTGTGCATTCCTTTACTGCAGCTGCTTTCTGCCTCCAGTCATCAGAAGCAGCTCTGTTGGATTCAGATCAGGAGACTGACTTGGCCAGGGAAGAATCTCCCAGTTCTCCCAGTGCTGTATGTTTTCAGTCCACCTGCTGTATCATCAGTCCAAAGAATCTTGTTCCGTAACTGGGCGACTCTGGCAGTCTCACCTGTGTCCAGTGGTTGGCACCTGTTGTGAAACATTTGTATTTCCATTCATAAAGTCATATCTGACTGTAGAATAGGGCTGCCACTGATTTTTATGTTGATTAATCAATCAGCTAATTTATTGATTATTTATTGAACTAAACAATTTTCACTAAAATCAACAAATACATTTTTTTGTTCATTTTATATAACTTAAATTTTGTCATAGTCTCACAAAATAGTCAACAAAGTCGTGCACATCAAAGTGCAAAAATGCATGTTTAAACTGCAGAACTCCAGCTTGATGATATGCCTGTGAGAACAAATAACTTTCTTCTCGCGCTCCTACAAAATGACTTCATTTTGTTCTCGGAGTGCCCATTGCGCAGCTCTCTCGGACACATGGCCCGGCCAGAACTTCTTCTCTCAGTGGTGTGTGAGAACAATTCTGTGATTGGTCGGAATTTATTGTGGGCGTGATGAATGTGGTGAAGCGCAAGAGCTTCTTCAGGTGCCGAACACACAGACAGAAGGAGGAAGTACAACGACGATGGACAGTTGGATGGACTAATCCCAGTATTGATCACAGCATTACAGTGGCTGGATGCAAATTAAACACCGGGACCTTCTACCTATTGTCATGCTGTACGCCCTCTTCCCTGAGCATTATCAGCTCGTTAGGCCAGGTAAAAACAACTGTGCGCACAATGTGCAATACAATTGGATTGTCAACCTTTTGTGTGTGATGTGTGCTGCAGTAAGAGGGCAGTATGAGGAGTTCTGCACACACGCTAGACCTCATGTTTAGGGTTCCAATGAACACCTCCCAAATGTAACATCTCCAGGACTGTGGTCTGTTTGACTTGTGATGTCATACTTCCGGGCTTATAAAAGCCATGTGCCCAGACTTTTGTTTTCGACATGGCTCCCTGTCCTATAACCCCGTCTGAACAGGGTCTTAATTTTACGATACGACACCTACGACACCTCGCAATTTGGAGGACAGCAAAGAAGCTGGATTGAGACTGGACGCGTGTGTGAGAATAGGTCTCAACGTATCTGGCTTTAAAGCAATCTGGATTCAATCTCACTTCAGCCAGATTGACTTTTCCCAATCTGAATGGGGTCATAGTCAAGGAATACGACGGGAACAGGGCACACCTGCTTATCATTCATGCATTTTTTTCATTATATATACAGCAAAAGCAATCAAGAACTTTTTCCAATTTTTACGAAATGGACACGAGATTATGTGAAGAGCCAGTCATCAGACAAACAGAGACTAGTCAGTGATACTTTATGCAAACAGGCTTAGTATTCATCAAGAAAGAAACAATAGGTAGTTGCTGGTCTCACGGGTATTCTTTAACAGCACTGTTTATATATAGAATACATAAGATAATGTGTACTTTATGACCTGGTGCACACACACAGAGGCACACAGGCTTGCAGGGACCATAATAATGCATCACAAGAGCAAAAGGAGAATTCCCTAAAGCAAAGTGAAATGAAAGCCATTGTAGCTCACACTAAATCATGTGTGGGGGTTGGGAGGGAAGAGATGAGGGAATGATTGTGTTTGGGAAATGCTTCACTCTAAATGGAAAACTCTTCCATTCACTGACAACTTCCATTAAATCCCTCTGTTCATACAAACAGTATCACTTATATTCTGACATTCTGGAAGTCGGTGTGAAGGAGATTTATCAGGCGGTTTATTCCACATAATAAGTTTACGTGTGTCCTATTATTCTGAGATCTGAGTTTGGAAACATGTCATATCAAAAGCTCTGCTGAACTTCAGATGATAAAGAGATTCTTGTTATTGGTTGTGAGAGATGGGAGGGAGCTGGGTGAAGAAAGAGGTGATCATAATTATTGTCTGTGAGAAGAGGGAGGAGGAGAAAGGGGAAAGAGGAAAATCAATGAGAGATGAAGAGGAAGACAAATGAAAGGTGATCAGAGACCTATATGGGAAGATTGACTCTTTATGGACACAGAAAAAACCCAAGCATACTGTACATGCTCCTACGTAATGAGAGGATCCCCCAAAGAGGTGGTTCTGGCATTGGTTCTGGACATTATAGATGCATCATTTATTATTTATGTCATTCAACATGCATACTTGCCATGGGCACCCATTAATATCCAACCAACCACCACCTCTCCTGTGTTGTTCCAGCCCTCTGGTGACTGTAGAAGAGGTAAAACTGCATGGTCATAAACTGAACTGATGTTTGTGAGTCTGAGTTTGTGCAAGGTCAGGGCTGTATGCGCACTAAACTGGTGCTGCCGTAGTTAGTGTTGTTGTTGTTGGAGTGAGCGCATGTGGGTGACTGTGACGTCATCGTTTCAGAAAAATTGCGTCTAGGGTGTAAACACAGAAACATGAAAATCTTCAATCTAGGGCTGCAACACACAAGTATTTTGATACTTGTATACACGCCGATTATTTTTGCGATTATTTGAGTACTCGGATCACATGTAAATGTCAATACAGCTGCAGCTAACAGCTAGTGGATACCTGCTTTGGACCGCTGCAGTGTCATTGCTTCAGTCTGCGACCGCCTCCATGCGCAACGCCAAAACTGTGTGTGTCCAATGTGTAAACGGCTCACCTGGGCTTCGAACCCGGGGCTTCTTGCACCCAAAACACTGATCATACCGCTGCACCACGAGACTCATCGAATATGAAATTAGTTGTCGATACATTTTGCCCTTGAATATTACTCGTTGCAGCCCTACTTGAGTCCACTCGGGCTCTCAGGTGTATTCTGCTCCCAAAACGCCGGATCCGTGTGGATGAAATGCCCAACGAATAAAAAAAACTGTTACGGAAGCTCGTCGCTGGACGAGGTCTAACACTGATACCAGACTGATACGTCCCTAATGAAAATACTGGTCATGGCACCCAACACTAATGGGTACATACTATTATCCAGCTGTAATTTTAATGTGGCTTCTAAGAAGCGCACAATCACCAGATTCAATAAAAGATGGGCTGAAATATGCATTAATGAAAAAGTAGTCCAGGACTACAACTATAGACATGTTTCCTGCTCTGTCTGCAGCTCCATGATGCCTCATGGGAATTGATCTGACCACTTCTTTGGTTATTTGTTCTGAAGAATCTGAAACTAAAGGAATAAGGAAGGACCCAGCCTCTCTCCTTATAACATAACATCTCTTTCATTTTTTTTCATTTTTTATTTGCTTATTACAGACAGGAACCGCTGCTGAAAATCTACATTAGTATACAAGAGGCTGTTGCCATTGTCTCTGGGAGTTTTTGGGGTATCAGCTGTCATGTTGCCCGACTGTACATACATCACTCCCACAGAATTTGCCGTCGACTTTTTATACAACTTCTCCAACAATAAACATGTCTTTTAGATATTTTTGAAACACATTATTTTTCAGGTCCTACACAGTAATGTTGTCTCGTTCAAACCATGCAACACATACTGTATGTCTGTGGTCAGGGCTGGCTCTGAATGGGTCCAGGTCTCAGTTGCATGTATCTACATGCATTCATATTTATATGTACTGTTATGTGTTGTTGCTTACTGTTAGCAACCATACACACAGTAGCAATATATTGATTTTCATAGAAATGCAGGTTTTTAGAACTTAGAACTCCGTCCAAGCATCACAGAAGTTCATTGAGCGTGCCTGTGTAACACACACACACCTCTTCAGGCTCCGTCACTGTGTACTCGCTCACTGATCAGACATGTGTTCCTGTTCAGAGCCTCTCGATGTCCCTGTACTTCTTCCTCAGGATGGAAACCTGGTCCCTGAACAACACGGGGTCCAGTCTCATCTGAGAATGCACCAGAGGCATGAAACCCAGCCAGTGACTGAAGGCATTCATGCAGCTCTGTCGCTGGGCAAAGTGGTCTGGGTCAGCCCAGCGAGACGCCTTGGAGCCCTGTGGAAACAAGTGAACAGAGAACTCAATTAGCCAGGTTTTAGCAGTGATAAGATACATTGGAACCTCATTAACACACACTACTCCAACAAATGAAGGTAGCACTTAAATCACACATTGTGTGAGCCCATCACCCTTATAATGCCTTGTAATGGCTCTTTTATACACATACATAAGGGTGAGGAGGTGGAGAGAGAAGCAACAGCTATAATAAGTCAATATGACCCACCCCAGCTATGAAAACTAACCTATGTGTTCCAATATTTTACCCTGCAAAATAGTAATTTAATTTATATAGCGATGTGAAAATATGTCTTTTATATGTGGCCATGCTCGATTGTCAGTCGAAGGTCTGATAATATAAAATCCAGACTCAAAGCTAGAACTTCAAAAGCTTGAACATTCTGGGGATAAGTAGTAGTAGTTTGATCGCTGGGTCTTTTTACAAAATACAAAACACCACATCAATGCCGATTTACCATTTTAGCACTGCGATTGAGATGAGGCTTGATGACCTTAGCAATATAATAATTTTATTATTCTTGGTTATTTTCCCTTTGTGATCACTTCCCAGAATCAAATGTCTACTTGATGCTGGGGAAGCTACAGTGCGGGCGAACCTGTGCTAACGCTAGTGTTACTTAGTACAATGGCCGATTTACGAGAAAATATAGGTGGCGAACTTGAAGTCTCACTCTAAAGTTAAAACCCGATGCTGCTCCTGTCACATTACCAGCTGAATTCATGTGTAGCAGAACAGCAATAACAGTATTAATAAAACTAAAAATGATCCCTGTCATGAGTGATCAACATCTGGTCACACAGCTACACCTCAGACATTTGATGTCAGTCTGATGGTTCAGGGCCTAAAGAGAACATGAGTCCTCTCCTCTTCATTTGAATGCAGATGTATCACACTGACTTCATTTTTTGACCCTTGTCAAGTTGTTCTTGTCATTCCAGTAATTCAGACCACAGAATAAGACATCTGTCCTGGTCACTGCGGAGTAGTCTTAAAGGGGCCTTGAACTCAGTTTGGTGTCGTTGCCCTCAGTAACTCCCATCATTCTATCGTCTCCTGCTGCTTTGCTTCCTCACCTGGTTATCTCAGATGAGCAGCAGGTGGGGGCGATTAGGGTGCATGGAGATGTGGAGGAGGAGGAGGAGATTGATCTTGTGGCAGCAGAGGCTGCTGGGAGTCAGGAAGAATAATGGAAGTACAAAAGGAATGGAGCGACAGAAGCAGTTTGTCACTTTGATGAAACTCTTGTCACTTAAAAATTAAAATGAATTGTTAAGTGACAAAAAAAAACAGTGTAAGGGAAGTCATGGCTTCTCCGGCACTTTGTTAAAACTGTCAAAGTTTCCCTAAAGATCTCAGCTCCCTCCACCCTCTCCATGCTAAATGCTCATCTGCTGTTGCTTGAAGCAAAGTAACAAATCAGGGGTGAGAGCGATGGGGGAGGGGGTGGGGGTTAAATCCAGGTCTGCCCTGCTGCCTTCACAATTAAGACATTAATCACTGAGTCCATACTGCCGAGTCATCGTCCTGCTTGTGGTCAGGTCATCAATCAGAGCCTGACACACACACACACACACACAACATGCATAGTCAGTACAGGGATTTCCCAAAGAAGAAGGTCAGGGACACAGCCTGAGACGTTTGGACCATCACTCATCCAACACATTCTCTTTATACAAAAGGAATCAGGGAGCGACACTATTCTTTCTTTAAACTCTATCACTGGTGAAGGACTCTCCTGATCCACCAGTACATGCAAAATGATGCATGATGTACATTCATGCTGACTGTCTCATATTTTTTCCCACTGGTCAGCAATAGGTGGCAGTAATGTGCCAGGAAATGTCAGCAATAAATATCCCAGCAAAATGCATGGTAATGCTTATCGGTAGGTCCAATCTGAAATGCACCCACATGATGCTGTGGTTGAGATTGTTGGGATGTTCTAGCTGACACTAACTGGTCCCACTGTTGTGAAGCTGGACCATTGCATCTCTCCTAACTACACAAGTAGGAGCTGCAGCTGTGGCGTCTCACTGCGTTCCTGTCAGGTACAGTCCGTCAGAGCACCTCAAGCGTACAAGTGTTATTTAGTACCCTACCTGGGTCATCATGGTTTCTTTGTACTGCTTCTTCTGTGTGACTTTAATTGGCGGTTGCTTGGTAACTGCAGAAACCAGGAAGTTCATCAGAATGTCTTCGCAGTTTGCCATATGGTCCACCATTGTCAGCAGTCTGGCTGGGATGTAGTGAGTGAACAGGTAGTGGTAGTATCTGCAAGCATATAGGGAATGGAAGATGGAACAAAGTATGTGTTTTTAATCTTAAAAAACTTCTGTTCACTTGTTCTTCATTTGTGTTGACCTCTCAGCCATCGCTCAATAACGGTTTGGAAACACTGCCTTATCTGCTACATCAGTGTTTCCCTGTTCATATAATGCACCACTGTGTCCTGACGGTCCATTCTATTTATTTTATTCTTGCTGATAAGAACACAAGCAGGCGGCTATATGCACTGGCTAGGCGAGGCTGGCGCTAGCAGGCTAACAGGAGCTAACCTGGCCTCATTACAATATGGGTTAATGCTGAAAACAACTCTAACTCTCCGTGTCTTTGTTGGGAATCTCCTCATGTCCATTGTGTCTGACGTCACTGTTATGATATGGGGATTGGGCCTGATTTGTTGTCATGATTGTGCTGACTTCTGTTTTTCTCCCTCCTCTTGGAGGCATGTCTCTCCTCAGAAGTGCTGGGCGTGGTTACCTGCTGGCTGGAGGTTGGCACACCTGCACCTCGTTTCATCTCTGCTCTCTACTTATACCGGAGCTCTTCTCTGCTTCGACGCTGGATTGTCTACGTAGTTGGTAACTCGTCAGTTACAGCTTATCCTGAGAACTAATTCTCCTCATCGTGGATCTGAGCATTCTCAGCCTTTTTCAGTGACTGTTTCCCTCTTTTCTCTTTGCCAGGAAACCAACCTGTTTGACTGCTCCTCCAGCCAGCTCCTAGCCAGCCACGCCGAACAGCATAGCCTTTTGTGAACTGATCCCTTTTGGATTCGCCTTTTGTTATTTCTTTTCTCATTAAACTGAACTTAAGCAACCCTCTGCCTCTGTTCTGCTTCTGGGTCCTCTCGTTAGGAAAACCCAACAGTCACCTCCTCTAGCTTTGACCAGCACCGACGGTTCTCTTTGCGGTCGCTTATGCTCGCTAGTCCAGTTTGGTCTAACGTATATTCCACACTCTTCTACTCAGTTCTGCTCTGTTATTGTCTGTTCTACTCCTTTCAGTTCTATTCTAATCTCTTATGTGATACTTGGCTCTATTCTATTCTACTTTGAATAAGTATCCTGTTTTGTTGGGTCACTGTCGACTGTCGCCTCCCTGCCTTCCCTCGTTGTTACACACACATTCCACTCTTCCTCCTCTGACTCATTTTCTCTGCTGTGCATTGGCATTTGAGAGTCTAAATAACAAAAGGACTAAAGAGGTGCATTGAGTGTCCTAACAATAGAACAACGACAAAGCTGTTTATCTGCATGACAAGATGCTGGAAAATCCTTCGGAGAGCTGCGCTCTTTCTGTTTAATTTACCGCTCTGCTTAATACTCCAGTTGCGCGTTTTTTTGTATGATTTTCTTTAAGTTCAGTCCCTGTATTTAATTTTTGACGTTCACTTTACCAGATAACAGATTGTATTATACCATTTCCTTTTCATGTACCTCAGTTAAAACAGATGATGTTTAATGCACTTTCAATAGATAACATGACAGGAGAGGCAGAAAAACTGTGATTTAGATTCAATTACAGGCTTGTATTGCACTTGTGTTTGTTTTATACACTTTTAATCAGTAAGAACTATGTGCATTTTCTCCACAGCTGTTTCACAAACAACACACGACCATGCCATTTTTAATATACGTATCTTTATATGGATGAACGCTAGGAGTTAGGAGGAGTTTCATACCTGTGGTAGAAGGCTGCTCCTGTGAGGACCATGGAGTAGTCATTGGTCCACTTGGATGTGTAGCCCCAGCGTGATCTTGAACTGTCCCAGTAGTGGCTCCTCGCTGGATAACCGACGATGCGCTCCGGAAAACTCTGCCACACAATGAAGGCGAAATCCACCTAGAGGAGCAGAAACAGAGCGTAGTGAGCGTATTCAGATAAATCTAAAATCTTCTCAAAGACCCCGGTCACACTGGGGAAATTAATCGAGAGTGGGATTCCGGCCATATCCGGATAGTTTTTTTTTTAGAGTCTGAACAATGCAAACCCGGATATATCTGGATAGATCTCGATCCACCTGTCAGAGGAGGATCTAGCCGGATTGGTTTACATCTGGCTCAGGTCTGAACGTAAATGCATCTAGCGAATCCCGTTAGTGATGTCATACTTCTGGGTTCACAGGGACCATGTCGGGGTCGCGTACAAAAGCCGTATGTAAACTACAACAGCTTTGCCCCGAGGTTATTTTCGACAGGGCTACAAAGGAATCAACTGCTTTTTGAACCTGAAAAAAGCAAAAGATCGAGCGACACGGGACAAAAAAATGCAAAGATGCTTGCGCACACACAGCCTGAACAGGTTCTGTATATCAGGAGGCGCCACCTAGCGGTTTGGAGGACAAAAACAAGCTGGATTAAGCTGGACTGAGTGTGGACACGCGTGTGTGATAGCCAAACTTGAAATTAGGTCTGAATTTATCCTGTTTAAAGGCGATCTGGATTCAATCCTACTCTAGCTTGACGGACTCTCTCCAGTGTGAACGGGGCCTACAAGCCCAGCTGAAGCACATCAGAGCCAAACTCCCTCTGATGTTCTGTCTGTGCCTAATTTAAATTTATTCGCTCTACTTTGATCAAGTGAGTTTCATCTGCAAAACAAAACAAAAGGTTTAACAGCATGTCAGAGTCTGTAAGGTGCTGTCTAAATGCTTTGTCAGAAACGCCACATAATGAACAAGTGTCAGAAATCAGTAGAGCATAAAAGTCTAACACTGAAAGACCGATTTACTGCCTCGCTTCTTACTAACAACCAGTTAGAAATCAAAGTATTTGTGTTTCTGACTGCTGAAACTAGCTGTAGTTAAAGGTGAATTAAAATCCTGATTAATCACATTTACACATTTACACACATTTACTACGAACAACAAAACAAAATCTGGATCTTGCTGATATTCTTGTTGCTTAACAAAGTGGATTGATTAAGAAAAGTTAATGCTAGTGAAACAGGGATCCTGCTGGGTTAGTGGTGGTCACAAAAAACAAAATTAACTTTAAATATCTGTGCCCCAATACCACGACTACAGGGCAAGTCCTCATCAGAATTTTCACATGCGTCAGTTACCTCCAGTATGACAATACAACATGGGACTGTTCGGGACAGATGAGCCCCTCCCAGTAGGATGTTTCTTTTTTAACCCTTTTTTTTGTCCATTTGGGTAATTTTTGTCCCTTTACCTGGCCACCATTTTATCTGTGTTGGTGCATATGGCACAATTTATTGTAACAAAGACTCTCTCTAGACACATTTTAGAATTTAAATTTTCCAGTACATCACCAGAACACTGTGAAAGGTTTAAATTCCTCAACATGATTTAATGTTTGGTAGTTTTGAGCAGGGCTGAAGTTGTTTAACATATTAATGCAGAAAAAAGCAGAAAAAATATTAATCTGGTGGAAATGCATGGTGAGGAAGCATTAGACACAAATGTGTGCAGATGAAATAAGTTTCGGTGTAGTGGTTTATTTGTGTGTGTGTGTGTGTCCCATTACACCACAGTCAAAGACAGGGCTGCTCCATCACAGCTAGGCTTAAGCTATGAATTTGTGGCCATGTTGGTCATTGTCCTCTGAAGACATGCTAGCTGCTTCTGTCTCTTGATCGAATCCGGCAACCCTCCTCCAGCCCAAGCACCTCCCGATCCATGCTTTTCAAGGCCTCCTCTCTCCTGCTCTCCTGCTTCTACACCACCACCAGATCTAGACCCGGCTGGGTCTTCTGATCAGCGGTCTCTCCGCTCGAGCTTTCCCCACTTTCGGACGTGGTCCTCACGGCGGGGTCTAGGACACCAATGCACATTCACAATGATTGTATTAATAAATTCCTTCTCATTCAGATCGCTGAGTCTCTCATGATTGAATTATGGCTCTCAGGTGGAATTCAGACCAAAACGCACTGCCTGGACAGAATGTTCGTCCAATCAGCTGGCTGCTTCATTGATTGTCTTTGGGAGCAGTTGCCATGTGTTTGCTGAGGGTTAGGAGGGTGATATCTCACAAAGAGCTACCCAGATTAAACCATAAAGAAGATATTTCAGGTGCAGTTGTCTGGAGCACCGGTTGTCCTTGAAGAAGCTTGAGCTACCTGACAAAGAGCCTCTCTTGAGTTCCCAAACACCACTGAGACACACCGGAGAATAAGGGGGCTCAGCACATAATGAAATACCTGGTATTTACACACACACATCACTTGAGGAACAGAAAGAGAAAATTAATTATCAGAGCATTTGGGGGAGGGGAGCACAGCAGTTCTTTGGTGGTACCTTGCGGCTTCTGTCATGAATCCCGTGAGCGATCAGTGTAAAGCGCCGGCGCTAAGCCGAGAGAGCAAAGGTTGGAGCTGCGGTCCCAGTGCAGACCCTGACGAACAGACGTGTGTTTGTATGTGTCAGATCTCTCCAGCTGTGCTGAAAAGATTAATAATATCATGCAAATATAATTTTGCCTTCGGAGATGAAAAGGGTCTTTTTAATGTGAAATGGCGTATGTGTGTGTGTGAGAGAGACACACAGCAAAGATTCTTTGCTCTTATAATCTGTCTGTCTTAATTATGGTTTTAAAGAGTGGCTTGATTTGGCTGAGGAATTCAAAGGAGATCCAACATTTGAATGTTTAACTTATGTTGAGAGGACATAAATCTGTTTACACAAACAAAATGCATTTTTAAATGAAATGTTGAACTTCATTCCATTCTAATTAAGGGGAATCAAATTACAGAGGGTTTAGTCCAACCTATGTAGACATAATTTCCAAGATGGCCGCCATGCGTGTAAAGAACTGATACAGCTAGCCAGTTTAGTGGTGTTTGGATGGATAAGATGCTGTTATGCACTTGCTAGCACTCCGTTTCATCAGATGCAAGCTAGTGCAGGATTGTTTTTACACATTGTACCTTTAAAGCTATAGTAGCAGTATGATCTCCTCTCAAGTGGTAGAACATGGCTGTACGTGTGCGTTCCTGTAATGCATACTAATAGATTCTACAAGGCCAGAATTGATCCGAGGTTGCAGAGGGTCAATCCAGCAATAGATCCGATACAAATCTCTCCTGACATTTGGATTTAACATGTCCAACGAGCATGTAGGAGATGGAAAGCAGTTCACACAGAGCCCGGATCCTCCCTCCCTCCCATCTGCAGCATCTCTCAAAGTGCTTTGGAGAAGTTGTGTTTTTATTTTGCTCCCTGCAGAGCTCGCCCCGTCAGCTTCCATATGATTTTAGGCTGATAAAAGTAAGGGAATGTGATGCTGTATCCAGCAGTGCTGTGGCTTTGATGAAAGTTTTAGCTGCAGTGTCGGTGTGACACAAGACGACCAGCTGGGGGGGTGTAAGGTCACGCTAAGGCTCCAGGTGGCTCCCGTGGGTCTGCAGTGTGCAACACGTCTCAGAGTTTCAGCTGTTTTTTACTAGCTCTCAGTGTGTGAAAACCTATTCTCTAAATGTTCTGTCACTGCTCAAGGCTCCCTCTGTGGAAGACTTTGTCAGTTTGTACTTTGTGTGTGTGCTTCCTGTATTTATTGTTAGGATTTGTGTGACATTTGTGTGAATGTGTATGGTAATGTGCACATATATCAAAGAGTTAAATATCAGGGGGAAGATGTAACAGCAGACACAGTGTGTGAAACTCCCCGCGCTCTAACTGCAGCGTCCCTGTTGAAGAAGCCGAGCCAAAATTAATACTTAGTGTGTGTGTGACTTTAGTTTCACACCGAGTGTTTTGAGTGTTAAGTTTTCACACCCTTTGCACACCTTAACTTTGACACAGATGTTCACACAAGAAGGTTTTTGTTCTCGGTATTGTTGAAAGGGTCTGCAGAGTTTTCATGAAGCAGCTTCATCAGTTCAACAGTTTGGTTTATATGAGGTGGAGGACCTCAGTGGGTGGGTCTGGGTGGTGGACTCAGACATCATCTTTCTACCACTCCTTCCTAGGAGTGCTTCCATACATTCCTCGGAAGTTTCACTCCAAGTCACATGCTCACAGCAAGAACAAAGGGTTAACCTGTCTCACCATCACAGCCCCCTCGTAGTCTCATAGTCATTAACCAGTTGTTAGACACACCTGTGGCAGGCTGGTGACCTGTCCAGGGTGTCCCCGGGGCAGAGGCCCACCCATGACTCTTCTAGTACAGGACAAAGTGGCTTGGTTTTACAAATGTTATGTACAAATGTTCTTGTTATTACACACTGTTCCGAGCATTTATAACATAATAATAACAAATATGTGGCAGCTTTTGAAAGTTATGTTTCATCTGTCAAGAAAAACAGGTCAAATAATGAATACAAAGAACATTTTCTGACAGAATCATTAAAAATAAGAAGGCAGACTGTTATGATTATAGTAGTGAAAGGGTTAACTTGCTCTTCCAATCATCATTCTCATGCTCTGGCTCCTTCTTGCTCATTTTAAAATAAATTTTGTATGCACAGTGATGTTAGCATGTTAAAAGGTGTTTAATCTGCATTGCTAACTGATCCAGGAAATACGTATTTAAAAACATATTTGAAGGAAAAAATGCTGTATTATATGGAGAAAAAGCCCCTGTGGGTGTGGAAGAATTCATCTCAGTATATAATATGCTGCAGCTTTTTTGTTACGTTTATTTTTTCTAATTATTATGAATAGATATTATAAGCGCTCTGCCACGTGCTCAAACCCTTGCTACAATATGCAGGCTGGAAATTCTGCTGCTGCTGTTGCAGCACCATTTCCATATCCACCATATTGAAAATGTCTTCCAAAGGGCATAACGCAGCGGCGCGCTCGGCCACCCGATGACAGACAATAGCTTTGTCGGGTTTTTTATTTTTTCGGGCCTATTCACTTCTCTAATCTCTCTTCACGGAATAATCATACATTTAATGAGCTGAAACAATGTAATTATGAAATTGGCGCAACCATTCTTCCGTAGAGATATTGTAATATGAAAAGTCCTATTAAAAAGCGTAATGTTCTCTCTTGCCCATTTTCACTCACTTGACATATTTCAGCTCCTTTATGTAAATTTCCTCTCTGTGTTAAAAAGGGCAATTAGAGCAATGGGTTAGTAAGCACGGCCAAGACTGACTCGCTCCGTCTTTATGATACCTTTCTGTCTGACATCTCTTCCCCCCTCTCTCTTCATAAACCAGCAGAGCACCCATAAAGGTTTCGCTGTAGAAACTGCCACGAGGTAGGTGTAATTGTGATCCAGTTTGCGTAGAAAAGGTGAACATTGACTTGCTCCGATCAATAAAACATCTCAGAGTTTAAAGATATATTGGATCTCGTGGGCTCATTGGGCCTCACAATCCATTATGGATCACATCGTTCACTTGCTGAAAATCTTTACAGAAACCAGGCCTGCTGCTTGTAATGGCTGAAAGTGGGAGTGTGATTAGCATCGTAGACGAGCTGTGAAACCTGTGTTTGGAGGGCAAAAAAAAAAATCTATGATGAAAACATGTCCAAGCACATCTGTAAAGATATTCAGCATACATATAATGAATTGCTGTGGGCAGTCATATTTTATTCACCTAATAAAAAAAGGTATACCTTATATTTCGGAGTATAATCATGCTGACAGCTCTGGTAGTTCAACTTATTAATGTAGATCCCAAACACAAAAGTCACACAGTGGTAGACCACACACACATTGTTTTATTGGTGTGTGTTGCCCCTAGCAACACAAGTAATCATAAGCTTATTTTAGGAAGCTTTTTTTCTGCAGGTCTGTCTACAGAATTTAAGCGTATGGCTCTTGTATGTTCTCATTTACTGTCAGTTGCAGTTTCCAGACTTTTTTTGACCTACTTTTAAAAACTATCAATTGCAACACGTCACAGTAGGCTGTGTTAATTATGTCATTCCATCAATCTTCAACTGCTTATCCGGGGCCGGGTCGCGGGGCAGCAGTCTAAGCAGGGACACCCAGACTTCCCTCTCACCAGACACTTCCTCCAGCTCCTCTGGGGGAATCCCGAGGCGTTCCCAGGCCAGCCGAGAGACATAGTCTCTCCACTGCGTCCTGGGTCTTCTCCGGGGCCTCCTCCCAGTGGGACATGCCTGGAACACCTCCCCAGGGAGGCGTCCAGGAGGCATCCGAACCAGAGCCACCTCAGCTGGCTCCTCTCGATGTGGAGGAGCAGCAGCTCCGAGCTCCTCTCGGTTGACTGAGCTCCTCACCCTATCTCTAAGGGAGCGCCCAGCCACCCTTCGAAGGAAACTCATTTTGGCCGCTTGTATCCGCGATCTCATTCTTTCGGTCACTACCCAGAGCTCATGACCATAGGTGAGGGTAGGAACGTAGATTGACCGGTAAATCGAGAGCTTCGCCTTTTGGCTCAGCTTCACCACAACAGACTGGTACAGCGACAACTTACTCACACACTTACTACGGAGGCTGCGCCAATCCACCTGTCAATCTCCTCCCACCCAGAGAGGACAAGCCACCTTTTCCCGGTCCAGAACCATGGCCTCAAAATTGTAGGTGCTGATTCGCATCCCAGCCGTTTTGCACTTGCATTACCCATTGACTTCAAAAATCCTCTCAGTGAAATAAACCAGTTCCACTAACCCTCTTGTACCTTTAGTACCGTTCGGACTGGGTCTATGTGATGACTGGCTACTTGCCTGCTTGGATGAGCAGTGAAACGTCTTCAAGAAAACTCCAGACGCCTTGCTTCAACCTTCTCTACATATTATGACCGGGATGACTGAGAATCTTCATCAACATTTCAGTGTTAAGGCTCATTAGTGTTAGTCCGAAGGCTTGATTCTAGGGAGCTATTCAGACATCATTGGTCACATCAGTGGTTTCTAATTTGCTCTAAAACAAATGCCAGTGTAAGAAACCACTGAGGTGTTCCCTTATCCTCGCCTTTAAGTAACAAGTGAGACTTTAATCAAAGAGACGCTCTGTGTTTTGACAGTGTAATGATACAGACACGATGGTAATGGCTCTCGTAAAACTCTGTGAAAGCACTTTGATTTTCATTAAAGCCACTTTCTTGGTTCCTTTCCCTTTTTTGTTCCGGCCTTGATTTGGTGTTACTTACTAACCCGTCATCTGCTCCTTTTCCATCTGCCTCATGGTTTCTCACCATTTCCCTCTCCAGTTTTTCATCCACCTCTTCCACCTTTTCCTCAGTGTTAAATTAAAAGAACGCCTCAATAATGCCTTATCTTATCGGACAGTGTTATAATTAAGAGCAGGTTTAACAACACTGATGTCTGTGTTCAGAACTTTTTGCTAGTTGCTGGACTTCCCAGTCATCCCACCCAGTTTGATTTATTTTGCAGTCGTCATTTAAAGGCAAAGCACTGGCTGGCTGAGTGAGACGATTCATTTATAATGAATGGTATTCATGACTGTGTGTGAACAGACTGCCTTATCTCAGCATGGATCGATACTGTGTTAAGATATCACCACCCTGTGCCACTGGCTGACACAAAGCCACGCAGGTTGGACCCGGCTATACAAACATTTCCAGGATCAGGTCCTTTCTCTTTTTCTGAGCTTAGCGACTGTTAACATGCTTATTAACATTACAGTAAGTAGTAAAGATGAGCACAACATGTAATACACTGCGTTTCTTGTTTACTAAGACTTTTCATTCTATGTGGCTAGAAGAGAAAATATTTTTATACCTTTTGGTTGATTACATTAAATGAACTCACCAGTACTCAATTGTAAAGAACATCCTATCTTTCCTATAATAAAATTATAGTTTTGTTTTAGGTACACTTAAAGTGCTTATCAAATGCTAATGCTTAGCTATCATGATCTGACAGCAACTACGCTAGCTTAACTTTAAAACCCTCCACGTCACAAACTTGTTGCTTTTCCACGCTCGCTAACATAATGATATCGTTTGTGATACATCCACTGGGGACCAGTGGTGGAGGAAGTACGAGCTCGGTACTTAAGTAAAAGTACAAATACCCAGCAAAGTATATACTCAAGTAAAAGTAGAAGTGCTACATCAACAATCCTACTTAAGTAAAAGTCTTAAGTACTTTTAAATGTATTTAAAGTATTCAAAGTAAAAGTACTCACACTGAATATATATTATTGATTTCCATTGCAAAGGATATGAACAGGTTAAAATAATCAAAAAAATAATCAAATAAATCATCATCATCATTAAATGAAAATGGACCATGTGTAGTTAATGTACATGTTCAGTCCAGAAGCAGCTATGGACAGGCCTGTGTGTCATGAGGCAGGCTGTGGGCATCAAGTGAGCAGAGAGGCTGCTGATAACAAACAGGCATTCAGCATGTTTACTGTGTCAGTGTTCCTGCTGTAGATTCATGTTATGATTCATGTTAATCAGACATTAATGGATGGACCTGTGTTAGCAGACAGCAGCTAACTAGTTAGCTAACTGAGCCAGAGCACCGGCATCATGACTGAGGCTCATTATAGAAACATAGCTGGCAGCGTGACACCACCTCCATGCAGAGTCTGACCTCACATCAGTCCAGCACTGTGTTCATCACATGTAACAAGTAACTACAGACACTGTCGACACTGTCAGCTGCAACATGTAATGGAGTCAAAGTAGAAAGTGAGCACTATTATTTTTACTTTAGTAAATACATGAAAAATTACTTAGTACAGTAACGAAGTAATACTTAGTTACTTTCCACCACTGCTGGGGACACAGCTCAGTATTCAGTCAGTATTCAGATATCTGCAAATATCTAATAATATTTTCTTTTCTGTCAAATTAACTGTACAACTTTTCACTTGTTTGATTTTTTTGTGCTTTTTTACCACGGTATTTGATTTAAACATCTTGGATGTTCGAATGAAACCATGAAATCAAATTTGGAGTGTCATTTTTACCTATTCCTTTAGCATCAGTCTTTTTATTTTCACAGTATTATATGTAGCAATTAAGTAGATTTATTGTTATATAAGGTCCCCATTTTTTAAAAGGAAGTCGGGCATAATTAAAAAAAAAGCTACGTTTTGGCGGCCTCATGTCTGGGCAGTTGTCTATTACAAATGAGTGCCTTCAGTGTCTGTAACTCACCTCATTAGTGGATAGGACCGAGTCTTCATCCAGACTGAGAACGCCATCAGTGATGATGATGTCATGGGGGAAAAAACGACTGCTCATCATCTGCGTAGAAAGAGAAAGAAGCATCAGGTCATCAACACAGTGTAAAGACACCTTACTGAAACAGCTTCAAGGCTCAAAGGTGTTTACTTCAATGCACTTTTTAAAAGTTAGAACAGATGCATGAAAAACATCTCAGTAAACAAATGTGTTTGTTTCACCCAGTGTGTGTCTATCGATCAACGAGCTCACTTAATAGGTTTGTGTGAGACTTTATCAATTCATGGCCTAACAGAAAGAGTAGCAGACCTTGATTCATTAGGCTAAAGATGGCTGCTGCTGATGCTATTGACTTGTAATTAAAGTGTGAATTATATAACTGTCACCATGGAAATGAGTCTTATTTTCCAAGTTACACCTGCGCCATACTAGGTATAAAAGTTACATATACACTATATAATGCTGTATGTTTTTATACAATATTTGTCATTTATAAATACAGGTACTGTACATTTTTTATATTTAAAACTAGGGCTGTAACAATTATTCAAGCACTCGAGTTATATCCAAGGGCAAAATTCAACATCAACATCAACAACGACAACTAATTTAGTATTCGATGACTCGTTAGTGACATGGTTCACATTTTGCATGCAAGAGGCCCTGGGTTCGAAAGCCAGGCGAGCCACACACACAAACAGGTGCCCACTAATTAAGTAGCTATTAGCCGCAACCGTATTTATGGGAAAACTATGACAATTACGTGTGATCTGATTACTTGAATAATCGCAAGTATCCGAGTATCAAAAAACTTGTTTGTTGCAGCCCTATTCAAAACACATAAACAAAGCAACTGGAGTGGAATTTTACAAGCTGTAACGGATTATTAGGATTTCAATATATTTAAATGGGGGAAAATTGCTTTGCGATACGAGCAAGGTCACAAATCTCGAGGTATTACTGTATATGTTTAAGTCTGAGCGATGCACTAGTCATAAGCTTAAGTCGGTTGTAACGTTACATGTAGGCATATGCAAAACTGCCGCTCCAGTAGCTGCCCTGGCAGCCATCTTTCTAAGCATTAGCGACACTTCACTTGATACACATTTTATGCCTAATTTCATGTTGCACTATAAGATGTGAGTGAATGCATTTTGTATACAGTATACAATAGTAGAGGCGAAATGCTAGCATTAGTTTTTAGCTAAGTACAGATCCCTTGCTGTACTTCTGGTTTCTCAGACACTGCTTATGATGACCCCTCCCAGCATCAGGCCACACCAAGGGGCCCATAGATTATAGATTGTTGTTGATTGATGTCTGTGATAGCTGAGAGCTCATCGTGTATTAGTAATGATGGTCGTTATGGACGCTCAGATATCCATTGTAGTAGTAGTAGCTTAACCAGTGACATTATTTCCCTTATAGCAGCTTCATACATGACAGAAACCTGCTGCAAAGCTTTTCTTCTGTAGTTTAGCTCTGTGCTCAACACTGTGACAGTTTAACACAGATTCACAGAGGCTAAAGCAGAATAAAGTAGATTGAATTTCCAGCCCCAGGGGTAACGGTAAGAGGCTTATTTTGCAAAGTGAGACTGCAAATATCTGCAAGGTTAATGTCTACTGCCATCTCAGCTTAATGAGCTGATGGATGCCAAGTTCAAATTCATCAAGAAATTAAGCATCAGATCAAAGGAATTTCAATGCAAATCCTCTAAAATTCCTTCGATTATTTGGGAGTGCCTCACACAATTCTGCATTAAATGACTGCATAAAGTGTGGACTCCTGGCAGAAAATGTGTTGTCTTTGGACGGGTGCCCTATAATCAGCAGGCAGGTAATGAGTTCAGTCAGGACAGATCTTACAGTGGAAGAACCGGCCGTAAATGCAGTAAACGTACAGTATAAGATTAGCTTGTTTAAAACAATACTAAATAATAATAAAGTGCAATTAAACTGACATTTTAGAGGCCATATTTTGCATGTACAGTACACCACCTGAATGACACTGGAGCTGTTTTCAGTGGTCGTTTTCTTTTATGGAATTTCACTGTACATCATCCTGCTTTTCACACAAACAGCTTTTTCAATGATTTTGTTTACAAAATGTGTGTGTGTGTGTGCTTTAGGCCATTTGACTTTCTGCAGCTCGCCGTCAGCTCGGTTAGGAGCTGGATAGCATACTCCCATTGAGGCCTACAACCAAGAGTTAGCACATGCTAGCCAAATGACTCTAAGTAATATTGTGAAATGAAATGTCTTTTTGCCATGAACATTTGGTCTCAGAGGAGAATTAGAGTTGTGAATTGAGAGTGCAGTGTCGGTCTGAGGTCTGACTCCGTTTTGATCAGCTGGTCATGCTCTGACCCAGTCATGCTCTGACCCCGTCGTCCAGCCATCACAGTTTAGACCTTGTCAGACTCACTCATCCTTCCGCCTGCCCATGCTTTCCACAGCTCTGAGGACAAACGTTCACTTGCTGCCTCGTGTATCCCACTCCCTAACAGGTGCCGTGATGAAGAGATAATTAGTGTTATCACAGCTTAGATTTAGATCTAGGTTGCTGCTGTCTGATTGGCTGATTAACAAGTTGTATCTGTTGACTGTGGTCAAACTGATGCAGCTATAGTTTATTGCCCTTCAGCGCCGTCAGTCCAGTTTGCTTTACACTCATATTGGCTAAAGTCAGACAGTGTGTGTGTGTCACTCCCCCTCCATGCCTCCCTCTGGCTGCTGTCAGTGTTTTTCTGCCTCTGGACAGAGATTAGATCCCGCTGAGATCTCTGACAGTTCAATGGTCTGAACCTTATCTTTGTCGCTCTTCTTTCCACTCATTTCCTCTCTTTATATTTGCCATGACTCTTGCTACTTCAAAGGGAGTCTTTGGAGATACTGGGCCTATTTTTATGTCTCCATGTCTGTAAATTACAGTCAAATGTCACAGATCACACAGCTATCTGCACTGCCATCATGAACACAAACAGCCACTTCTTTCCATCATGAACATTTTACTTGTGCTTACTGGTGACAAATGATACACTCACAATACTGGAATGATCATTACTGTTTTATTCTTCATCTGTCAGGACAAAACAGTCATCTACATTTCCAGACTACTTTTTTGATGTCGGCGTTTAGATTCAATATTTCTACTTAAACAGTGGAGAATATAGATTTTTGTTTTTGTACACATAACTTATCCATTTTCTCCCACTTATCACAGGCCAGGTCACAGGGTTAGCATGCTAACCAAGAAAACAATGACCTCCATCTGGAGGGGGGCCTTGTCTCAGATAGACATGCCCAGAGGAGGCACACTGAACTGGATGGACCAGCTAAACTGGC
Organism: Parambassis ranga; assembly: GCF_900634625.1. Classification (NCBI taxonomy): domain Eukaryota; kingdom Metazoa; phylum Chordata; class Actinopteri; family Ambassidae; genus Parambassis; species Parambassis ranga. The sequence goes on from NW_021144767.1 coordinate 9,498,521, forward strand.
TCCTCTTGATGTGGAGGAGCCACATCTCTACTCAAAGGCCCTCCAGGATGACCGAGCTCCTGGCCCTCTCTCTGAGGAAGAGTCCAGTCATGCTGTGGAGGAATTCGTGATCACATTCTGTTTGATCACTACCCACAGCTCAGGGCCATATAGGTGAGGATAGGAATGTAGATCACCTCTTGACTTTTGGCTCAGCTCTCTGTTCATCAAAACAGACTAAAGTAGTAGAGCAAGCATCACTACAGATGCCAATCTGCCTTCCAATCTCCACTCCATGTTTCCCTCACTTGAGAACCAGATCCCCAGATACTCCTCCAGCTGGATCGGCCATTTGACCCTTTTCTGGCTGAGGACCATGGCCTCAGATTCGGAGGTGCTCGTTCTCATCCTCGCAGCTTCACGCTCAGCTGCAAATTGTTCCAGTGGGAGCTCAATGGAGCCAGCAGAACTATTTGTAAAAAGCAAAGACAGGACCCTGAGGCCACCAAGTCGGACCGCCTCTGACCGTTGCTACACCAAGAAATTCTCTTCATATATAACACAATCAGCCCGACCTCAGCTGAGGACTGTGTCTAACACACAGCTAGTAATGCCAACTAAGCTCATGCTCTGCTTGTTTAGGAACCTGTAGCAACGAACGCAGTATCCAGCATGCTTTCTACCCTGTATCTGCCAATAACTTGTGTTATTGTCAATGGAAAAAAAGACTACCAGTTATACTTTAAGTCTGTTGCCCTGACCTTCTCTTCAATCGGGTTTCAACACTGGGTCCTACTTGACCCTTGATCCCTTCACTTCTTTGCTCCTTTGCTGTAATTTAAATGCATATTTTTATTTATTGGAGGTAAGGCAGTTTATATTGAAAGGGGATTGATGATTAGTCAGTTTGCGACTAGCACGCGCTGGCAGTGTCCATTTTTGGCGCTGCTATTGAATTCTAATGGACAATTCTGCATAAACTACTATGTGTTACAATGTGACACTGAAGGAAGCTGACCCTCTGTCTTCATTTTTCAGAAGACCTTTTTGAGAAAAATGACAACAGCAAAGAAGCAAGTACAGAGGTATGTAGTATGTAGAGAGCGAGAGAGGAAGTGAAGGCTTGTTGATGGGATGAATCCACTCGGCTTTATGAAGCACATACGCTCATAACCAACAGCAAATGACTCTTCTGCCGCATTTCGATGAGGCAAATGACAAAGACTGTGTGTGTTATTACAGCGAACACCGCAAACGCTGGAGGAAAACACTGTGAGAAGCATCTGGCTGGTAACAAAATAAAGCACCTGACTAATTATAGGACCAAACACACACACACACTCTGCTTCTGAGATGTGTTTTAGTGTCACCAGTGGAAACATTGCTACTTTGCTTAAAGGGGCAGACAGTTTACATGAAAACAAAGAGAGGCAATTAGAGATGATGATGGCATGTGTACAGGGTATCACTTTAAGAGGCACAGTTGTTTTAACCCGATAAGAATATGAATGAAAAACTTTTTCTCCTCTTTAGGAACCTTGTGCAGTAAAACTACAAATGACAACAATCACAACAAAGTCACGCTCCTAGTTTGACTCTAATATATGACAATCAAAGCTCACCAGGCTACACTTTCACCGTTAAGAATCTATTTAAAGCTGAAATTAGAATTTAATCAACACACTGTTGACAATTATCCAGTACATAGCCCATTCCCCCCTCCCTCATAGGCACCAATACATGGCTCCAGGTACATGGAAATATGTTGTTTGAACTTGGTGGGGAAATGTTTTTATATAAATATTTATGCTTTTATGTGGGATCAGATCTTCACAGCTCATAATTAATGAGCATCGCACTTGCGTCTTAACTTTGTGTGATGTCAGTCCCTTAAAAAAAAACAGCATGTGTGTGGAAACAAAAAAAAACATTTTGTGATACTGTATCTGATCAGATTTCTTTATTCATACAGGTCTGATTTGAGTTGCCACACGTGCTGAACGCATCTGAATGCACCTACACTAGTTACTATTAAACTGTGCCTTTTGCCAGGTATATTGTGCATTCAACACTAGGCTATTCAAATAATGCACAGGCTCATGTTTTGATTTCAAACGTGCAAAGTACAGTGAGTAGATTGGCCCTGCTAATGCCATTTATAAATATATAATTGTGACATTTAAATTTGTAGACATAAATATTAAAAAAATATATAACAAATTGTGAAACATATCATGACCCCCTGCAGTACCTCTGTGGACCTCCTAGGAGTTGCCCACCCCCTGTTGAAGAGGGTGTTTATAGAGTTTCTAAGGATTACAGATCTGATTTTTTTTTAATGGATCTCCCGTCTGAACAGAACCAGGTAGAGTAACTTAAGGCCATTGGTCTGGCTGTTTTTAGTTGAACCTCTGAACACAACTGCTCTGGACCTCTGAGGAGGCTGGGGTTTGAGTCCCCCTGACACCAGGAACAGTTTTGGTTTCACCCACTGTTAAGATTGGTTTGTGCCCATGTTTACCTTTTGTTTTTAATTGTGGTTGAAGTAAGGCACAAAGAAACTACTGGTTAAGGATAAAAAAATGTAAGGGGTTTACACAGAAATCTATTAGAGTAAACGCATTTTACAAGGACATTCCTTCCCTTCCATGGTTGCAATGTTTGGCTACCAGTGTGACGATAAGGCAGAGACATTCGTACAGACGTTCCTGAAACATTGACCTCATGTTCCGTTTTCCTGGGGAGGATGGACCGCTGATGTTACAGGTCTTCTCAGGAGACCTATCACAGCAGATGGCTAACTCCAGACTCCTTTAGGCCAGGAGGGAAAATTATCAGCAATGGTGGGCGCTCGCTTCACTTATTCTGAACGATTTAACCTCATCTCACATTTATGCTGGGTTAAATGGAAAATGTGTTTTCCAACCCTTTAACAGGTGCAGCTAAAGCTACCAGGACACACTCAGGGATAAAGACACGCCCACACAGACCTGCCGAGGGGTTAACCTAAGCCGAGGTAATTGAAAGCACCTGAGCCAGAAACTGTAGTTCGGATGAGTGTGCAGTATACGTGGACTTTTCCTTTCATCCAATATGGTCTAATTATTGCTCAGCAATGTGAGTGAAAGAGCAGCTGCAGGACATTTGTAAACAGACAACTGAATAAGAGAGCTGAACACTCACACATGTACTCTGTGGACCCACAGTGCAAATAACAGTGACAGCTGGGGAAACCCGCCTGCTGCATTTCAGCCTCACTGAGCCCTAATCAGGCCTTATCTTATTATAAGAAGTGCAACATATAAGACTCAGAACATCTGGCATTCTCAGGGGTATTTTCTGAATTTACTGAATCATTTATCATGAAATGAAGCTTTGAAAGGAGCAAAGCTCCTCCCTAAGCTCACCGGAGAGAACGACACATGCACGTTATGGGACTGTTTGAGATGGCGCCTCTATTTGATATCATTTTTACTTGTATTATGTATATATCATTGTCTCCTGCATGTGTGGGTGTATTGATGGTCGAACCATGTTTATGGGAGTGTGTTGCCACACATATAGCATATGTACTGTGTCACAGAAGTCCCACACAGTTAATGACACCTTTAATGAAACATTAACATGTTACACCATTCATAAAAATCATCATAATAATTACTTTCTGACCTATGACCATCAATTAGCTGAACACACAGATGAACAGCCATCCCACATTAGACAACATGGCTTCTGTCTGCAGCCTCTAAATGATCAGATGGATGTAACTTCTGTTATTCAATATTCAAGGTGCACAAACAATTTTTTGGCTTAGCTCCTAAATATTATTTATTGATGCGTAGCATTTAGGCACCAATTGATCACTACAGATGACCGAATTGTCATAAATCAGGAGCACACTTTTATGAAAGAACTTTAATCACTTGCAGTTTGGTTGCATTTTACATGTTTTTAAGGAAGCAGTGCACTAGTATCCTAGTATAAGACTTGTGTATAGTAGACTTAATAATTACACATAGCATAAATGTGAAGGGTTTGTATGCCTGATTGCCGATACTTGCCGATCCCCTTCGTCATCAATTACTCTCTTTAAATTCCACTTTAGTCTCCATGGTAGCAAATAAAAGAGTAGAGAAGCTTGTTAGAGATGGTTCAATTTCACCCAAATTTTGATCTTTTTCTGAACCTAACTAAGGTTTTTTGCCCTTGAGTTTGTCATTTCAAATTCAAAATGTCTCATCCAGGTCTTGAACCTAGGACCTCTCACACCCAAAGTGACTATCATACCCCTACACTACAAACCAGAGAGTAAGCACTACACTGAATTAATCCGTGGAAACACTTTAACTTTGAGAGCCCTGATAAATATATATATCCGAGTCCTGATCGGGAGGTAATGTCTGATTCCCATTGAGTCTGACATCACGTAATTGGGCCTGATTTCTGATCATGTGATCGGATCGGGACATCCCTAACTGAAAGTTTGTCAGAAAATCTCTATGACACACTGCTGTTGATAAAGTCTATACAGGTTTGAAGGTCTGCCTTTGTAACCTTTACACATGTATTTCTTATTTTGCACACATCTAAATTTATGATTTATGATTTGACAAATAAAATACTGTGATATTATTTCCCCCTTTTTTAGGTGATGGTTGTTGTAAACACCTTCTCTCAGGTCATCACGTTTGTGTTTTCCAAAAGGTTGTTTTTTTCATTTGCAACACACCTTACAGCTAATTTCGTTTTATGATAGGGGAGAAAAGGTTTATTTTCTAACATAATGAATGCAAAAAGAAAAAAAAGCCAGCAGCTGTTACCTTGGTCTGTCCTTCAATGACAGTGAGAGGCACGCTGGTGGAGGGCCACTTGTTTCTAGGAGGTAAAGGCTTGTCGCAATTCCATAAAACCACAATCTGTAAACAATCATTGTTGTGCATTAGTTCTCCTGTTACAGTAATTTAATGCTTTTTTCACATAAAACATAAACAAACCGATTTCTCTTATTTATGTTTGTATCACAAAAAGAAAAGGAAGGTGGAAGCAGGACAGGAGGAGAGGAAAGAGGATCAATTAGGAGGAAGAAGAGGAAAAACATGAGGAAGAATGAAGGGAAGAGGGAAGAGAGGACTTCCTCCTGTTTTCATCTCACCTGTGCACAGAACTTGGACTTGGCTACAGCGATGATGAGCTTCACCACGGGGGAGATCTGGGACTGCAGAGGAGTCACCGTATGGATCACCGCTGTGAACTGCTGCGACGGGCTCTTACCTGCACACACACAGGTTTCAGAAACAGTTGTCATGGGTAAACTGTATTTAGCTTTTTCTTTTTTTTAAAGACAGATTTGTGCAGATGTAGCTCTCCATAAAGCTCCATCACGGTTAACTGGACACAGAGTGCTCTGCGCTGCACCCGTCATCCATCTTTCTGACAGCACATATACCCCCGCCTCACATGACTGAGCATGAGTAAACCTGTCTAATCCAAGTGTGAACACTTTGCCTTACGTCTCTTTTTCTCAGACGTGAACGATGCTGATTGCTTTACATAATAAAATGTCATCCTTATCTTTAAAGCAGTGCTATGTTCTGAGATCACAGTCAGCATTCAGATGAAAGAAACCCTCTCACATCAAACATACGATGTAAAATGGAAGGTACAGGGAGGATTTAGTTCATCTGTAAACTTTGTTCATACTATTAATCTACTTCCTCACAATGAGGAGATTACTGTATAAGCATAGGAGGCAGGGGAAGAAGGGAAGACCTCTCTCCACATGTAAACTATGCCATCAATATTGACTTTATACCCTATCAGATCATTAGTAGAACATGCCTATGCTCCTTTAAAAAGTAATTATAACAGTCAGATAACCCATCTGAGCAGCTGAAAATGAGCATTGCAGGAATCCATAATAGATAAATGGGGGCACACGTGGGAGCCCGCACACAGAACAACCAGAGAAGGGCAGGGCTGCCTGTACATGGCACAGCCAAGTGTTGGGTGGGTATGGGAATAGGGGAGAACACATCCTCATGGATAAGTGGAGCCAGAGTGCTCTTTAGTGTTGCTCTATCCATCTCTCTGACATTGAGCCCCCCGACCAGCCATCTCAGGTGGGCTTAGTGGTATTTATGGAAGCACGGGCTCTGCCCTTGTGGATGGTGGTGGGGGGGAGGGTCACAGAAATAGGCCTTCTGCTGCCTGGAAAGAGCAGTGCCACCTCGTCTTTTTAATGACATGTAGCAGTGGTCGTATTAGTTAGAACAAGGTAGTTTTGATTAAAAGTTCCAACATCCAATGCTTATTAGTTGAATTTATAGGACATATATCTTGAATACAAGTGTTGCTCACAAATACAAATCCTACACAAGGAACAAAAAAACGTCTAAAGACGACATGCTTTGAAGGCTAGCAGAATGGGATCCTTTTAACTAACCACTTAAAATGTTCCACCCTTATTTTAGAATACATATCTATACCCAAATTAGGGAGTTAAAGCTCTGCATTTGTAACACTGTGCAGTATAAAGAGTCTGATTGTGTCATTAAAGAGGTATTTGTTCTGGACATTGAATTTAAGTCGTCCTAAAACAGGCCAATGCCAATGAGTGCATCTCATTTGCATATGTGTGCTAATGTGTGCTGCACATTCAAACATGTGGAGTAATTTATGTTTATAGAAAATGTGGCCATTGGAACCTTCATCCTTAAGATTAATGGCTGATCTGCTTTGACACCCGGAGCCCCACTCATTAATCAGTAGCTAATAAAAGGCATACAGTCAGCAAACATGTGCTCAGCAAGGACAAAAACATTCAGATGTACCCTGGTTTGGTTACATTACAGCATATAGAGAATATAAAATGATCATCAAGTGAGGGCCCACGCATTTAAAACGTACGTTTAGCAGAGTTAGAATGTTTCAGCACCACGGATAGAGACATGTCCCTATAAGCACCAGGACACAACATGAGGGCACATTTCACACACTAATAAAACTAGTTTTACATTTTGTCAATCACAATATTCTGCACGTCCTGTATGCCACACCTGTTTCCACTGCTGCTCCTGACACATAAACATGAAGTACACATTTAAAGCTGAAGGTTTTTTGAACAGGGCTTCGAAACTGCCCAACTGTATATATACTATACGATTATAAAGACACTAATATTCAAGCTTACCTGACCCAACCCAAAGCCATCAGCTGACCACCACTGAAGAGCAAGTAACTTTTGAAACTATCAGGCAGAAGCTGCCACTGCTTTGCCATCAAATTTTATGGGAAACTAGCAGAGTGAGACTGCCGAGAAATAGTGATTGACTGCATAAGCATAAACAAACCGCTTTATCCTTCCTTCCCTCCTCCTCTTCCTCCTCCCTTCCTCATGACCCTTGTGTGTGCACAACTCTTCAGAGAGAGACGAGCATCGATCTGAGTTACAGCCTCAGTCCACTGCCAATCAATCCGGTCGGTCTGCATGGACACCCACACAGCAGGCCGCCGTCCACGTCCTGCAGCTTTAAAGTTTCCGAACTCTGCCCCAACACAAATCTGATCTTAATGGCTTATTTCCACTGATAACATCTGAGATGAACTCACCCAGCATGGCATAGTAAAAAGGGAACTGAGTGGGGTCAGTTGAGTACTGCGGTAGCGCATAGAGACCCCCGGGTAGAGAATTCCACAACAACCGACTTCTGGATATATGCGAGTCCACACGGTCCTGGATGATCTGGAGGACGAAGAGAGGACAATAGATACAGATAGGACATAGAGTTAGCACTGTGGGGTTTTTATTAATAACAACAACAACACCAACAATAACGATATACTCTTGAATAACTTGCAGCACATCAGTGATATGTAACAGTACTGAAAGTGTTAAAATGGTAATTATATGAAATATATGTTCTATAAACACAGATACTCAGGACAAAGAACAACCTATCTTTTTGTCATTGTGTTCTTTTTCCTCTCCTAGCTGTCCACTGATCTGTGGAGAATTGGCACTCACAGCCTGCCCTGCGCACACACACACACACACACAAACACACACACACACACACACAGACACACACACCTCCTGACACCAACTGTCAGGCTTCGCTGTATGTGGGACACTACAGTTATCAACAACGCTTCATTTCACCCGTTTAGCCTGGTGGCATGCTGGCTCGGAGTTTTTAGCACATCTGGCCTGCAGTCTATGGCTGTCAATGGGCTTCTGTCTAATTTCATACCCTGCTAGCGCTGGGCATTTGGTGGAGTCACCCGGGTCTGATTTGTGCATAGAATATAAGAAAGAAGGGCTGAAATTTGAGAAGTCCATGCATCATTCAGCTATACAGGGACCAAGATAAGAAGTGAGAGGACACTTGTCCCCTTTTGTCCATATTTTCTTACATATCATAATGTAGCGGTGATGCCATGGAACGTCACGGTGCTGCTATGTGAGAGTGCTAAATTCGGGAGCAGCAGATTCTGCTAATGCCTGTGTCTGCAGAGACCACTTTGTCATGGGTATGTTAGCTAGCTAAGTTGTTTTTTTAGGTTGTCGCTAAATGCTCATTTGCTTAGTAACACAGTCACACCTGCACCTTGATAACGGTTGATGTCTAGGTTCTGATCATTACATTCAAACACCAATTCACAGCTTAGGATTAGTTTATTTTGCTTTATAGAAACTTAACTGCATCCTCACCATTAATTTCATTCATTCTTTTATTTTTTACATTTTTATGCCCTATTTTTGTACATATGTTCATATTTACACTGCATTTAGTCTCATATTTTATTCTGCAGTTAATAAATATATTATCTTATAGACCAAGCTGTTCTTCTGTGCATTCTTTTGAGATATGAGAACTGAGGTCACTAAAGCTGAGGACTTACAGCCCCTGAGGTGAGATTGACTCAGCTGATTCTTTTAATAATATTTTGTTCATTTGAAGTACTACAGTCCCAGGCCGAACCCTGGGTGGTGCCTCTTTTAGACGCGTGCAAACAAAGCGCCATTACACTACATAATTATTGCCCCACTGTGAGGCTCCTCAAGTCTTTGTACACTACAATACATTTGATAGATTTCAGGCTTCTAACTGACATTGACCGGAGAACCTGTAGCTTTTGCAGAAGCTGTAAATAGTCTGTATCAATATGATGAGAGCTTGACCAATGGTGCAACTAACAGTCAGTGCACACCTAGACTAGCTTGGTTGCTAACATGCATTAGCATTTGTGTTCTTTACCGACTGACAATACAACGGTGTGCTATAAGAGAAATGTTGGTGGTCATACTGATACCTATGCTGCCTTTACAGAGAGCGGTGATAAAGAGGATGATTATTTCACATGTGTTTGTTTTCAGAGAGTCCCCCCGAGGACTGAATCAAGGCTGCAAGGAAGTCAACCAGAAACAATAACCAACATGGAGGAGTACATGCGAATGAGACAAGTTCATCTTCTGCACTTCGGCCGGTGAAGTCATTTAATGAGCCGGCCTGTGGCTCTGTAGCTTTGAGAGCGGACATACCAACCACACACCCACACACTCAGTGTAGCCTCTTGAACCTGAAGGCTGCCAGCCGGGCCTCCTTCACACTGCATTGTGTTTAGACTTAAGGCCAGTTTCCTGTCAACATGTCATGTTACAACAATGTCGCTGCTAGTTTGTCAGAACTTTTTATTTTTCTTCCGTCTGAATATGTGACACACACATGAAAAATGTGCTCAAAGCCAGTTTAAACCTGCAAATGCCACTAAAAACAAACATGTCTGCCAAAAAACTCTTAACTTATTTCCTCTTTACTGACGCCTTAGCTCTTTCTTTCTACATAAGCATGTGCAAAGATCAGGTTAGAACTGGGTACTGAGCAGACATCTGGCACCACCCCAGTGGGTGGATACATACATTCTTTAGATACAGCCACAGATATGTTCATGTTTTCCTGATGGGGACCATTAACTGATGAACAACGTTGTTTTCACCTCCACCCAAAATATCGCACTTAACGGTGCCGCCATGCTGGAGAAAGACAAGATGTAAACACATTTTGCACCTTAGAGGTTATAAGACGAAGCCTTATCGTTACTTATTGACTCAAACACTCCTTTGCAGTTTTGTGGCAACTGACCACAATGTTGCTTACTCTAGCTAACAACCCATAAAACATCGTTGGAAAACTATATATTTGAGGAGTCCTTTTCGTTGCTGCTAACATGCTAACAATATAGATTTATGACCTATATTGGCTGGAGCTGTTCTGACATCCAACTTTATATACAGTCTATGGTGAGGTTGAGAACAAAACTGAGGTAAAAGGGGAGCCTATATGGGTCTATATTGCTTGCTAACATGCTAAAATGAAAATATACCATTTACTGAAATCACGGAAGACAACCTCCAGCTTTTTTTTTACTGTTCTGGATGGAAGCTTATGAATATGATGCAGGAAGGAGGGGGCAAACTCGGCTAAACTGACTGAACCGCATAAAAAAAAACAACTGGAGAAAGATTTCTTTCCAAAGTTTATCTCCGAGAGGTGATGCACAGCCCGCGGCAGTGTACTGTACAGAACAAGACATAGCAGTTTGATAGATTAAATGAAGCTCCCCTGACAAAACTAAATCCACAGCTCCCATTTAGACCTTTTCTTTTCTTTTCTTTGTCCTGAAAGCTTACCTCCAGAGTCGTTAAGACTATTTTGGCTACAGAAGAGAAGTAGGCGTCCCAAAGGAACTGTGTCTGCTGGCGGAGAGCCAGGATTCTGTCACGGCCCACGGATCGAGTGATGGAGGGAACCTACAGGAAGAAAAGAAAAGAACAAATGATGACAGTGAGATGAATGAAGTTAGATTTGAAACAGTGTTGAGTGAAGGATGTGTCTGCAGACAGGTGTAGGAAGCATGAGTAATTTTGTGAATAGGCAGTAAAAGATTAGAGGAAATCCCCCCCTCCCCTTTCCCGCCTCCACATCTTACTCTGCCCATCAAACAGCTTCCTCAGGACGGTGAGGCAGCGAACCACCTGCTGTCCAGCTTAAACGCTGCGTCCACACCTTATAGTAAAGACATTTCACTTCTCGTCTGAATGAATTATACATACAGAAAGAAAAACCCGGCGACCCGGCCAACAAACTCCTGTTGATTTACTAGAAGCTTAAATATCCTGTTTGCTGGTGCGCCAGAGGCAAACTGAGGTCCCAGTTCACATTGAAATGGAAAACATAAGCAGCTGGCTCATGAATTGCAAGAGTACCACCCTCAGGGAGAGGCTGAGAGGGGATGAAATCAAGGGAGACGACGACACTGACCAGTGAGCTAAACAGATTTGAACATGGTAGAAGATGGACCAGGACTCAGTACCTCTTTGATGAGGTCAGATGCGACCTTAGCCAGATCACTCGGCACCACAGTGAGTCCGTAAGGAGAATAAGCAGGCCTGTAGCCAGCGCCTCTGAAGAGCCTCAAGAGGTGTTGCTGCTGTTGGTGGTGGTGGATTTTTGAAAGAGCCCAGGACCCGTCTGGTGTTTTGGCAACAAAAACTCTTTTCACTGGACACCACAGGGCCAGCCTGTTGGACACGGCCATTGTGGTCTAAAGGAGGACTGATGATGCTATTACCAGTTTGCCTCAATAACACTGAGCACCATCCAGGAGGAAGAAGAGGACTTTGAGAAGTGCTTGGCTCCGTCTTTCATGCTGTGATGAAGTAGCTCTCAGCTTGTGGAAGCCTAACGAGGCAACTCAGAGTGACAGTGAGCCTGTCTAGAATGTCTAAAGCAATATTTTCCGTGAAATTTACAAACGTTCTCATGAATTATGTGTCAGTCAGGGATATTGTTGAGTTTCCTGCTGCAAACGAAATGGCCAAAAGAACAAGGTACGAGCAGCTGAAATAAGGTTTCTGTACAGGGCGGATGGGTTTACTCTTTAAGATTGGGTTTCTGGCAGTCTCAAGTCTCACAGGAGGATCTATAGGTGTGATTTGATCACTGACACGAGGTGCTAGGGGATCATTTACTTTCATCTAACTTAAGACCACCCTGCTGAAGCTACAGATTTTTTTCCTTAGATGGAAATTGTTTTTTTCAGGCTTGTATGGACACACAGCTCCAATCTTTAAAATCACTTCAGGATGTGGTCCTGAATCCAATATTTTATCTGATTTGTGGCCATGCGACATGAACATAATTGTCAGTGATCGTCAATGACCTATAATGGTTGCGTGGTCTCACAGATGTTACTTGCTCTCCGTAAAGCGGATTACACATACACATCGACGTTCACGTTCACTTTAAATATGAATATGGATGGTCAAAACAGACCAATGTGATCAGAAACCTTAATGGCTGTGTTTTTCCACTGTGTTACAAGACCTATCAGGTACACAAGGTGACTAAGACCCTGTTCACACTGGGGAAATCAATCCGGCTAGAGCGGGATTCAGGCCGTATCTGGATATATCCTGATTGATTTCATTCCACCTCCTGGAGGTGGATCTAGCCGGATTGGCTCAAATGTGGCTCAGGTATGAACGCAAATGCAGCTAGCAAATGCAGCTAGCAAATCCGGCTAGCGACGTGATACTTCTGGTTCATGGGGACAGTGTCCGGGTCTTGTACAAAAGCTGTATATAGACAACAACTGTCAAACGACAGCTTTGCCCCGAGGGTTAGGGTAACCCTAACCCTAACAGGGCTACAAAGGAATAAACTGAATTTTTAACTGGAAAAAAAGATTTACATTATTAATCCCATGGGGAAAGTAATAGCCGGGTTAAGCTGGATTGAGCACGGACACACAGATTTTAAAACAGGTCTGAACGCATCCAGCTTAAAGGCTATCCGGATTCAATACTACTCTAGCTGGAGTGACTTTCTCCAGTGTGAACGGGGCCTATGTATGTTTTGACTTGATCTGTGCCCCCTTGTTCTTTGTATAGCTTTGTTTTTGCATGTCATCTTTTGTTTACCTGATTTTAGAAAGTTGAAGTACAGCACTACGACCAGCACTGATCCTTACCCCAACCAGCCCTGCAGTTTTCAGGGTCACACAGATCACCCTTCAATATGTAGGCTATAGTTTTTGTTTTTTTTTAACCAAAGTTCGTCCTTTAAGAGCTCCTGCGGGGATGTTCTCGGGATGGAAACATGCCAGACAGTGTGAGTCACCCCTTAAACTTCCAGCAACTGGGTGTCTCTGCAACCCTTTATTTTTGCTACCAGGGCCCTGATAAAACTATGGAGAGAAAACAAAGCAGTAACTTTTCCAAGCGTCAGCCACTGGGCAGTGTTCTGGTGTCAGATAAGTCTTCAAACTTAAATTTGGACTTTGTGGAATGCATTTCATTTTGCCGTTTTTCCACCTGAATACCTAATACACAAGTTTGGACTGCCAACTCTGACAGCTCAGCGTTTGAACATCAGAATCTGAGTCACCCATTATGCATCCAAGTTGTGGGAGTGCAGAGAAGTTGTGTGTTGCTTCTTTGTTACATCTAAAATCTACGCTTTACCAAGATTTCTTCTACATCATTGATTTGTATTCAAATTCACCACACAGAGCGATGTCACTGCGGCGTGCGACAGCAGTGCGAGCTTTAATTGTTCACCTCTCTGAGGTGGCATATAAACAACACCAATCAAATGAGCCCCATTCTCTTCTCTCCTCCATTGACTTTAATAGTGTTTATGTGTCTCAGCAGGGGTGTGTGTTTTTGTGTGAATGCACAAATGTCTGCGTGTTGCTGAGTGTCTCCTGACTCTCCGAACTCAGCTAGTTGTTGCAGTTCTCAGTGATGTAATTGAAAGTAATGAGATTCAACTCTCTCAGCAGGTGGTGTAGGGCTGCAATGCTGAACAGGGGGGGGGGGGGGGGGGGCAGCATCCAGGATGTGTTGACAAACAAAAACATTTAATTATGTTTGTATTTGATATTATATTGTTGTTTTTTTTAATTAATTGCATAGATATTTCCCCACGGGATTAATAAAGTTAATCTTAAACTTAATCTTAGATGCTGCCATTTAGACCTATAAATGATTACTATGGTTAAAGATGAGCAATCCCAAACTCTGAGGCTAAAGAGTCAATCATGTCAGGTATGAACGCGTATATGTATGAAACAAAGATTAATATAATATACTATATAATATATATTGTTGGATTATTGCATCACAGACTGATTTGAGGGGTCTTAAATTATTGATTATGTCACTGCAGCAGTAAACATAGCGGACCAGGCGGGGCTCAGGAATGAAGCAATATGTCCAACGTTTACAGCTGAAACAAACATGTTTACAGCCTGGTGCAGCTTGAAGGTACAAGTACAGTACAAAACACAGCCAGGCCAAGGACATTTTCCATATGCATATATATATATATATATATGCTCATGAGGAGTCACTCCTTTCACTCTTGTGTTTACTTTCACCGTGTCCTGGTCCGAACAGCACTGCAGTCAGCTGTGTATTTCATTCCGTTGCACACCCACAGATGTCAGATTTGTATCTTGAAAGCTTCAGAATGATTTGTTTTACCCCCTGCCTCTATATGTTTATGAATTCCTTTCACGTCTGCACCAACCCCACGTTGATTAATGGAAAAAACGCTCAGCAACACCAACGTCAAACAACGCCTTATTTTAAGCAACAATTAGCGTGCTTTGACAAAGATGGCGTGGTTTTGTAAAAGGGAACAAAAACAAAGGACCCACAACATTTATGTGTGTTACTGTGGGTCGCAGTAATGTCTGCTTCTTTTGTGTTTCACAGAGAAAATGAAATCATCATCGTTAGGTGCTGACAGTCCGCTGACAGTCCGCCATAGACACTAATTAAAGGCAGGCGCTCTCCAATCCCTGACAGACACACACACACTTCCTGCTGTCCAGGTGCTCGAATAGGTCACGCAGGTGACACGTGGCAATACTGAGAGTAATTAGACAATGTAAATATCACAAGCTCTGCCCTCTGCTGTAATTAAAGGCAACAGAAGGTGATCCAATCGTAGAGTAATCCGTCCCTGATAAAAAAACTAGTTCCTGACGGAGGTGTGAGTGTGACTATGAATATAGCGGCTGTAAAATACAATTGAGGAGCTGTTTTGTCCCTCTACGATAGGCTCCGCCCCCCGCCACATTGGCAGCATCATAGTCCTACTAAACTCGCACTATATGATGTTTTTGTGTTTATTCAACCACACATATTTACTATTGTTCCAACTGTATATCCTGCATAATTCATTTGAACTTTAATATACTTATTCTTCCCATTGTACTCTCAGCTGAGGCAGAAGCAGGAAGCTCATGCTGTGAGTTGGCAGCATTCAGCCTGGGGCTGTTTGAGCATCTGTCGTGTTTTTTAAAGCAAGATGTTAAAAGTAAACCCTAGAGTGTAGTGTTGTTTAGTGTCTATGTGTCAGTTTCACTAGCTTCATTCTATACATTATACACCCATGTTTGCATTGACCGCCATTATCCTCATCTACGATTTCATGACACTGCTTTAAATGCCAATGTTGTGTGCTATGATGTTCTATGTTGTGGTCGCTAGCCTGATGCTAATACGTCGTGCTACAAGGTCATGCATTTCCATCCATTCCTTTATTTTCTTTGCCGGTATTTTTCAGTACCTGTAACAGCAGCCGCTCATCTCCAATGATGGCAGCTTTCCTCCAGTCGATCACTTCGGAGAAGGGAAGCTCCCAGCCGTTACTGAGGATAACAGGAATACAGGCGGCCTGTGAGGGAAAAAAGAAACAGGTTAGGATCCGTACAAGAACATGATGATGAACAATTTGGAGTTTTCACTTTTCCTCCATGTTTCCCGAGCCTCAAGCACCCTGCTCTAGACCCATGAAAGTTTGAGCTCTGCCAGCCAGCTCCAGGGCTGTTCCTCCAACTGTAGATTAAACTTGAGTGCAGCAGATTTCATTGTGTAAGAGGTGCAGAGGTGTTGGAGCAGTGTATGTAGGAGGAAGAGGTCGCCAGACCAGAGAGAGCTGCTCCAGGATTATGCTGAACAAGAAGCAGACAGATGGAGTGTTGGATACAAACTTCATGATCTGATGATTTAACTACAACTTGTTGTAGACTTGTTTTTTCTCTACTTTTTGCTTGTCTCACTTGTTTTTCTGGTGTGTTTAGGTTCTTGCTGTCCTTTTATTTCCTGTTTTATTTTGAAAGTCTTCCTGCTTCCTCTTTGATTGACTGCCCCGCCCTAATGTGTTTGACCATTGTCCCTCGTGTATTTAGGTCTTGGTGCTTAGCCTTGTCTTTGTCTGCTGTACGTGCTTTGAACTCTTCGAGCTCACCTTTTGATGGGCTTCTTGGCCTTTGTGTCTGAGTTTGGATCCCACCTGAACTCTAACACATAAGAGCTGTAAGGTTAGGAAGGTAACTAACCTTCTATCTTGCCAGGTATCAAGATTTATGAGCCTGTGGCCAAACCACAGGTGACCAGGACCAATCAGCATCCTGTCAGTGAGTATTGACAGTAGGCCCCATTCACACTGTTCACTCTGTCAATCCAGCTAGAGTGGGAGTCAATCCAGATAGCCTTTAAACTGGATACGTTCAAACCCATTTTCAAATTTGGCACACACACGTGTCCAAGCTTAATCCAACTTAACACGGCTTCTTTGTTGTCCTCCAAACCACTAGGTGGCGCCTCGTTATATACAGAGTCTGTTCAGGCCACTGTAGGACAGCCTATGTGCATCTCGGTTCGGAGTTTATTCCTTTGTAGCCATGTCTAAAATAAACTCGGGGCAAAGCTGTCGTAGTTCGACGGTTGTTTACACTCGGCTTTTGTACCCGACCCGGACACTGTCTCCGTGAACTGGAAGTATGACGACTAGGATTTTTTTTTTCATAGCTATTAGTACAAACATTTCTCCTCTCTACTTCCTTAGTGAGATGGGTTGAGGTTAGGTTGTGATAGATGACAACTGACAAATGATTCAATCAGCCGTCCATTTTATTTTGAAAGTGCTTCACCTTCCTATGAGCTTCCCTTCAACTCAATGTAATACCAACTTTTTCTTCACTTTTTCCAACATCCAATCTAATTTAGTCATGTTTAGTATTTATTAACATTTAACATGTTTATTTTCAGTGTTTTAGATAACCATGATGATGCCAATTCCTCCTTATTTTCACCAATGTGTGCAATGAGTCTTTCAAAGGGCCCCATAAAACAAAGGAAATGTGAAGAATGAAAGTGTTTGAGTAGCTACAGTGAGGGATTTATCCTTGTTGGATGTTTCTGTCTGTTGAAACACTTTCAAAGCAACAAACAAAGTTAGTGAAAAAATGAGGAAGATTAGGAACAAACTGTATTTATTTATTTATTTATATTTCCTGTCTGCAGAGGTTTCTGGTGGATTGGTGTACTTATTAATTCATCAGGAGGTGTTTTCATTTCCTGCAGGAGCTCCCTTTAATGAAGAGGTTCAATAAACTCTCCGTCATTTGTGGTTAATGAATAGCAGTATATTGTGCACCCCCGCTGCACTATTCAGCTGTTTCTAAGAGAAATTCCTCCATATTATCTGGTTCATTTCACACGTGTTCCATCTCATCTAGAAGCCTGTGGTGTCTTTTGATTATGTTCTAAACTAAATAAGTAATAAACAGACTTTGTTATGTGAATTTAGACAAAGATCCAAATCTAGATTTCACTCCATGGTTTCACTGTAACACAAAAGGCTGTTGTGGGTCTTACCGTGTGTTCACACCAAGAGCAACTAAAGCTGTAAAAATTTCTTTTTGCTCTCGTACAGTCAAGTACAACTGCTAACAAAAAGTTCTGTTCGCTTTAAAATCACTGATGACGTGAGAAATTCAAACGTTCAATTTTGCTTAACCATTTAAAGGAGCCGCATGCTTTGCAAGTTGTGCTGTGTGATTCCCCTCCAAAAAAATAAAGAATTCTCACACATTTCATCAACTCAGCAGGCCAACCAAGAGCCCGTCACACCTCGTCCCAGGCCAGAGCCAATTTGTGTTGATCTCTAGACCACAAAAAGCGTGGGATCATACAACGCCAGGCGACGGCAGTGATCAACCTCTTGCACGTCATTTTGAAAAGAACTAAAGTATAGTAGAAACCAAGGTTTCCGAGTATGTTCCCCAAGAGCCGCTCAACTGAAGAACATTTACATTCCAATTGGTTCGCCAGTGTTTTACAGCCGAAACTTGATTATTAAACCTGACAGCTTAACCTAATTTGTATAAAGCTGTCATCAACTGTCACTTTAGTCGCTCATAGAAAGTGAATGACTTCTGGTGATTTAACAGCCAGCTGAGGTCTGACCTTTGAATGGTCCATACCACAAAACCATGATTCTTTTATTTTTCAGTCATTCTGATGTAGATCAGCTGCTGCGATTTGATCATTGTCCTGTTGTATGACCCAGTTTACACCAAGCTTTAACTGTCAGATCACATTTGTCTCTAGAACACTCTGGTATACAGAGGAGTTCATGGTCCACTCAATGACTGCAAGGTGTCCAGGTCCTGTGACTGTAAAACAAGTCCAAACCATCAGTCCTCCACCACCGTGCTTGACAGTGTGTATGAGGTGTTTCATGCTGTGTTTGGTGTCCAGCAGACATGGTGGTGATCATTAAGACCAAACACCTCCACTTTGGTCTCATGTGTCCATAGGACATTGTTCCACATTCATCTGAAGTCGTATCTAGCTAATACTAAGATCAGATGATTTCTATTATGTTAATATAGGATTAAAGAAGGAATACTAACTTCTGAACATGAATGTACAGTGTGGCTTACATACTGTAGAAGCAGAGACTGAGAAGAACATTTCAATAAGGTTGGCATTTTCATTTAAAGTTCAAGTTCGACTATATTCTAAATCAAGTGAAACCGAGAGATTAAAGGAGATTCACCAAATGCCGAGTGCATGATGGGTGACCTGTCGACACACACGCAGGTCTCTGATTAGTCTGGCTTCCTGAGATGACTCTTTTCTTCTCTCTTCCTCTCACATGCCTTTTTGCTGTTCCATCCTTTTTTTCTGCCTTCTTATACCACCGGCAAACAGATCTCAGGTTTACCGAAAAAGCCATTAAAATAATTGGTGCTCTTTTAAAATGAAAGTTTAAAGTGTTTTTATGCTATATTTGGGGCTAAATCTCAGAATGTCACCAAAAAAAATATGTCGGTGGAATTAGTGTGTCTGTAGTGGACAGTTTTGGGTGGACGTGACGCTGCCAACATGGTGGTGGTCAGTGCGTCCCGGAACCTCCCACCGAGCCTCACAACGGCTCTTCAGAAACAAATGGGTGACGTCATGGAAGCTCTGTCCATAGTTTTTACTGTCAATGGTCAAGACACTCTAAGGACAAAGACAAACTCTAGTGAATTTTACCTCTACTGCCACCTGGTGGTAAGTACTGTGTCGTTTCTGTACAGAAATATATATGAGGTCCGAACAGTTGAAGGCAAACAGGGACAGGTAATGTCACAACAGACGTGCAGCTAATGCAAGATGAACGTCCACTTTTTCTCCTGTCTGCATCCAACAAAGAGACCAGCGAGAAGGGACCTTTGGCTCTGTGGAACAGCTGTCATTAGAGGATCATATAGTCCACACTGACACACATCGCCTGCACTCAGTACATCAGACACAGTGGTGTATGTGCAGCTTCAGTAGCAGGGTTAATTACAAAGCAGCCATCATTACCCTACATCCTCACTGTGCTGAGGTGGAGTGACATAAAAATGATGATGTATCTAGTCCTCTGGACTTTAAACAAAATGAATTAACAATCTAAACATCTACCCCGACCTCCTCTCCAAGTCTTCTTGTTGGTCTCATTACTGTGGTCACCTGGGGGCGCTGTCATTTGGAATGTCAACATGCCATTTTGTGGCAAATCAGTAATACGATGTGCAGCCACATTGTCCATTTATTGCAAGCACACACAGACCTGCAGGGCCTCCAAAAACCGGAAGGATCCGAGACGCCGTCCCCGGGGAACCAAGCAGAAACTGGAGTTATGGAGGAGCTCCTGATAGTCGAACCTGCACGGACACATTTAAAATCTGGTTAGAGACAAGACATGCACCAGATGTTATAAAAAAAACAGCAAAATAGAATTATTCCTCAAAAAAAGACATTTTCAGGGTGACAATGAAGTCTATCAACTTGAAAGAAAAAAGAGAAAAACATCCTCGTCCCACACATCAATTTCAACTAACAATCAAAACCAACTTCCTCTAAACGACTAGCTCAGACTTGTGTTGTTGCAGAGCGCCGCAGCGGCTCCTCCACATCAAACGCTCGGCGCTGGATAAATAATGAAATGTGCTGGAGTCCACAGCTGTTCTATAATCAAACAGCAGTGGCCCTGAACACATTTCATCTGATCAAAATATGAGCGGGGAGAGGCTTCCATGCTGGGCCGCCTTCACTGAAGGCCTCACTCAGCTGCGCTGGAGAAAAGTATTGATCTGACAGCAGAGTGCGTCTTGTCCGTCAAGCCGGGATCAATGAGAGCGTTTGAAGGCTAGTGCTAATATTTAACTGATGAAATTCTTTTAGTGCAGGTTAGCATCCCCCTCGGGGCACGGTGAGGCAGGATTTACTAGAAGGGAGGAGCAAAGACTGAAGGATGCTGGAGCGGCTGTAGAGCTATGAGGAGTTCAAAGAGTCAAACATTTAAATGGTAAATAGTCTGTACTTATATTGTGCTTTTCAACCTACTGAGGTACTCAAAGCCCTTTACACTACTTCACATTTACACACAAGCACACACACACACAACCACTAGGAGCAACTTAGGGTTAATTGGCCTGCAGCCAGGGTGGGGATCGAACCACCGACCACAGCCACCCTTTGTGTTTAATGGCAAACAGCAAGCACAGTGCACGACAATCAGGGACAAGTCACTTTAAAATCTTTGCATGTTACTAGCAAGTAGCAACCACCAAGGTTGATAGATAACGCCCATGCAGAAAAGTCCAAACCTGCAGTTCCACCCACAGCCTCTGGAGGGCTGACTCTAAAAGTGAGTCGATCAGAAGCATTGGTCTGTGCTTTCTTACAGTTTAACCTGTGTCGTCTTGTGTTATTATGAGTACAGTGGGAAATATGATCCCATTAGACATGCACTCTATTCAGACAAGCTCAGGAGGGCAGGAGATAAAATCACTACACCACCGCTGTAATTTCCCAACTGTTTGCCACTGATTCACTGATAAACCGGCAGGATGCTTTTATTGTGAAGAAGGTCAAAAGGATGTAATGGTAATGGAGCTTTTTACCCTTTCTGTGTGGCGTAGCAGAAAAAAACACACAACAAGGCTGATTGTGTGGCGTTTGTCGACACAAAAGCTCCTGATGACTTATTGTTAGCTAATGTAACCCTGTGGCTGCACATTGTTCAAGTGTTCATGTTTATTTCTCTCAAACTCCCTCATGGTTGGACTCCACGTTTTACTCAAACTTTTCACAGCTAAGTCCTTTCTGTCTGCGGCTTTAAAGCTCTGACAGTGTGTGTGTGAGAGAGAGAGTGTGCATCTTAGGGCTGGCCTGAGGAGATTTGAGATTGCAGCCTAATCTGTCTGGGGATCAACTGTCCCCACAACCTTACCACAAGACACATGTGGTGTGTGTGTGTGTGTAAGTCCTCATGATGAGTCTGGCATATCACTTACTGTCATTGCACCTTTGTGTGTGTGTGTGTGTCAGTGGAAAAGAGCAAAATAAGATGTCAGGTGTCCAGTTTGTCACCCAAAGACAAGGTCATTTTCCTGGGGGAGACACACACACAGAGACGGACGGAGACAGCTTGTCACATCTAAAGATGGATATTTGGGAATAACAAGTCAAACGCTTTGACTAAAAATTAAATCCCACTTCACCACACGGCTCCTCTGCTTTATCATCTCATGACAAAATCATATTTTTCTGACCTCGGATCCATTCCTGCGGGATTTGTTGCTTTATTTTATTTTATGATCCTCTCCTTCCTCTCCCGGAGGCTTTATCTCTGATGGAAAGGGCCCAAGAACCTGTCTTGTTTCAATGACATGAAGCTGCTTTGCCCTGAGAAGCAGCTGAGGTGGAGGCAGACGAGGGGATCAGCAGTCCATTCAAATGAGAGAAGGGTAATGAGCAATAACAGCAATGGCTGGACGTGTGTACTTTTGTACACAGGAAGCAGTCCAATCAAGCAACGTTGCACAGGGGTTTTACTAGTGGTACGAAGGTTTAAGCAAGAGCAGTAATCCAAAAACATACACTAGGAAGCAAATACACTCAAGGAAGTAAAAAAAAAAGACTAGGAAACACGGAAGTTGCTGGAACGCTCGGCAAGCACACAAGGCGATCTGGAGGGGAGTGAAGGGAAACACACCTTAAAAACACATGGACACACATGTGACACACATGGAGGAGGACGCACACAAGGAGGGGATCGAGAGGGAGATTAGGAATTTTCCAAAATAAAACCAAAACTTTCAAAATAAAACACCCTTTACACCCATTTGTGTATATTGCGTTCATATTGACAAGTACAGCAACATACAACATCCCCATAGTGTACTCGTGACCCTTAATGGTTGCCACCTCGGAGAGAAGAGGCGGAACCACCATGACCCTTATTAACCCTTTTTAATTCCAAGATGTTTATCCACTCCTGTCACTGAAATACAAAATGCTTCACAAAAATAGTCATTTGTTCAGTGTAACAAATTATACAGCAGAAAAAATTCATTTGTTTTTACAGCCTTTACAAACCTGTAAAGTCTTCAGATCAGCCGAAAACTTGATGAATTTTTGTCATGTGACTGCTGGTCATACGACAATCAGTCATGGCTTGTTACATGTAGAAGTGCAGAATTTTCTTGTGTTTTTTAACAGTTTTTTTAGTATGAAGACTTTTTTGGTGACGAACAAGGCAGGTAGAATAAATTTGATAAATGATTTTTAAAAGCAAAATCGGCAGTTTTCTGAACAAAGATGAGGCGTTCAATGACCTCTGTAAATTTGTAGCATGAATTTGGTCATTTTCTTTAGAAGAAGAGGCCAATATTTCTCCACTGATCAATCATCTGCTTGCAATGATTACCAACATTGCTGTTGTAAGTATCTGATTGCCAAAAAACTCCCTTGAAAAACAGCTTTTGAACTATACGGGCCTTAGAGTAAGAATTCAGAGCAGTTGTGTTTATGTCTGAAGGAGAGCGTCACGGACCGGTGAAAGGCAGAGCTGGATGATAACCAGCAAGGGGGAATTAAGAATCAATACGTGCCACAGAGAATCACTCAGAACATTTTAGCTGAAAAACTAAAGAAAGAGTGTTGTTCACTATAAAGTAAAAGGATTCTCTCGGTAGAAGACACCAAATAGTTTCAGGAGTGACGGATCAATATGAGGCCTTGCAGAGAAAAGAGCTCTGCTTGTACACTGGTGAAAAATGCCTGCTTTTATATGTGAAGACAAGAATCCAGCAAAGACAACGTTTGACATCAAGTGATGAAGCTGGAGGGCTCTCCACACAGACACAGGGACAGAGGGCCTTCTGGGTAATCCACAGCTATATGAATCAAATCAGAGAGGTGCTTTGTGAGTACTACATAATAATTAGCAGCAGCTGATCTCCTGGGTGGAGGCTCGGGTGGTGTTAATTTAACATGACGTGTGTGTGTGTGTGTGTGATGTCGGTGCCCAGGGGCGACCAAAAAGACAAATCATCTGACGTGTTCCCACTTGTTTGTTCTCTCATATTGTGCCACAAACAGGCGACGCAGTGCAAACAAGCGAGCATCATCTCAGACCTTCCAGGAAGTAGTCCAGAGCAGCGATGATGATGTCATCATGACTTACTGACTTACCAAGCATGGACCTTTATGCTCATTATTTACATGTAAACACCTGTATGTCCTCATAAGATTAGCAATACACACACAGGCCAAAATAAGGACCTGAAGGCTTCATATTACAGACTTGCTCTCCCCAGTGTGTGTGTGTGGCTTCACATGTGTGAACACATAAATTATGAAGCAGAGACACGACCAGGGACGTCCTTGAAAAGGAAACAAACAACCTCTGTTCAGACTAAAATGTTGCTCACTAGCGCAGTTTACTAGACAACAGGAATAAATGGAGTCATTTGAACCATACGGTGAAAAAATGTTTTCAGCAGCTCTGACGGACATCAAGGTCTTTGAACGCAACACGCACACACGTGTACACACTGCACCATATTCCAACTAAAGACACATCGAAGTACCTTTATTTATTTACAATGATTGATGTGTTAAGGCTGTAAAACCCTCACTACTACATAATGTTTTACACTTTCATTACGTTTTCACACTTGTCTCTCTTGTTTAAACGCTCTCAAAGTTCAAGTCGTGGAAGAATAAGTCCAGTATTGTAGCACAGCACTTCAGAGTCACACCGCTAGTGACCAAGATTTATGTACATTTGGCAAGCTGAACGCATTCTGTACGTACAGGAGAGAAGGCACGGAGGAGATTGATTGACAGTGGTCTCCAGCCAATCAGGACGCAGAACAGAATGCGCTGTAAAAAAAAAAAACATGCAAAATTGCACTAAAAAAACTGTGAAGGATAAACCGCAGATAGCGAGGGACCACTGTACATGTTTGACCTCCACTATGCCACCACAGACTGGTTCCATACATGTCCACCCTAACAGTCATGGTTGATCTCAGTTCTAGCATGGTGGCTAACCAGAAGTTTGCAGAAGCAGAAGAAGCTGAAGCATAATGTCTGCCTTAACTTTATGACTATGACAACATCTCCAACTTGCTACAGGATGAACCTTACATGCAGTTCTAACCCTGTTTTATCATTTGTTTAAAGGAACCCAGCTGTAATGTACAGATGTGCCCTCAGCTTCAGCGCAGTAACCAATCATTTCTCAGCTGCTCCTGTGTGAGTCTTTAGACCCAAATGGTCATAAATCAGGACACTGCAGGGAAATGAGTCTCAGTTTAAGTTATTAAAACAATTCAAAGGAACATCTATCTTCATAAAAACCACGAAGGAAGCTGTGGTCAAGGATAAGGACTAACGGAGGGAGAGGGGGAAGGAATAAAGCATCCCAGCCAAGTCTATCAACAACCCAGCTCTTTGGACTCTGTTGGAAGCTGTTTAAAAACTCATCAAAGCATCAACAAGCTATTTAGTCCATCATCAAAGAGTGTGTGCATGTGTGTGAGAGAGAGAGAGAGAGAGAGAGAGAGAGCGAGAGAGAGGGAGAGCTGGCACATCGGGCTAATGTGGCGTCTCACATTAGTGCAGAGCCGTGCTCCTGCATTTAAAAGTGCTGCCTCTCTGTCTCAGTCTGTAGTCAACAAATCAGAGAAGGCAGAGGCCAGTCAGTAAATATCTATATATTATGATGCTGTCATTCATAATGCAGCTAAGAACAGACACAGACGTCTTTAAGTAAGAGACAGCATCAGTAACCTCAAATCCTGCGTCTGTGCTCGATGAAGAAGAAGAAGTAAGGAGATTTAGTTCAAGCGATGCACACTTGACACGGTGAGCCAGTTAGCTTGATTAGGTCCATCAACACATAAAAACAATACTCTGAGGTCCGATAGGATTTAATGTATCCTTTACCAGGGAGGCCGTAAACCTTCATTTTCCATGCAGGACCTTGTTCCTGCAGCACTTAAAGACCTGAACCAGGGTCCTTTCCAAACCTACACTAGCAGCTCTGTATCCTCTACATAAAAGTTTCTGTTATGATTGATTACAACTGAACCTTGATGACTCCCAGCTCCTAATATTCATGCATATCTAGAAACATCCAACATCATCCGTGGCTTTTTCAGAAGCAGCCTCCACCTTATTGCCTTTATGACAGACCACATATAACACCACTCAGTAGAGCGCCTGTCAGGCCCCCCCTGGAGGACTCTGCAGGACCTTAATTCTGTAAAACATAATATGAGTGGAGGGGTATGAAGAGGGGCAGTTTGTTGCTGATGTTATCCATCTATCTAGTTTCAGCAGCACTATACAAGGAGCTGGACTGTCTGACCTTTGCCTTCTACACCACATCTGCTTCAAATCCCCCAAAATGAAGACACATTTATTGAGGTAAGTACATTTACACTCAACAAAAATATAAACGCAACACTTTTGTTTTTGCTCCCATGTTTCATGAGATGGACTTGAAGATCTAAACTTCATTCCAGATACACAATATTACCATTCCTCTCAAACATTGTTCACAAATCTGTCTAAATGTGTGATAGTGAGCACTTC
Source organism: Parambassis ranga (assembly GCF_900634625.1). Lineage (NCBI taxonomy): Eukaryota > Metazoa > Chordata > Actinopteri > Ambassidae > Parambassis > Parambassis ranga. The sequence continues at coordinate 9,524,787 of NW_021144767.1, forward strand.
TGCTTTGCTGAGATAATCCATCCCACCTCACAGGTGTGCCACATCAAGATGCTGATCTGACATCATGATTAGTGCACAGGTGTACCTCTAACTGCCCACAATAAAAGGCCACCCTGAAATGTGCATTTTGTTTCTGCTTTATTGGCGGTCTGGGGACTCAGAACCAGTCAGTATCTGGTGTGACCACCATTTGCCTCATGCAGTGCAACACATCTTCTTCGCATAGAGTTTATCAGATTGTCAATTGTGGCCTGTGGAATGTTGGTCCACTCCTCTTCAATGGCTGTGCGAAGTTGCTGGATATTAGTGGGAACTGGTGCACGCTGTCATATACGCCGGTCAAGCACATCCCAAACATGTTCAATGGGTGACATGTCCGGTGAGTATGCTGGCCATGCAAGAACTGGGACATTTTCAGCTTCCAAGAATTGTGTACAGATCCTTGCAACATGGGGCCGTGCATTATCTTGCTGAAACATGAGGTGATGTTCATGGATGTATGGCACAACAATGGGCCTCAGGATCTCATCACGGTATCTCTGTGCATTCAAAATGCCATCAATAAAATGCACCTGTGTTCTTCGTCCATAACAGATGCCTGCCCATACCATGACCCCACCACCACCATGGGCCACTCGATCCACAACATTGACATCAGCAAAGCGCTCACCCACACGACGCCACACACGCTGTCTGCCATCTGCCCTGAACAATGTAAACCGAGATTCATCCGTGAAGAGAACACCTCTCCAACATGCTAGACGCCATCGAATGTGAGCATTTGCCCACTCAAGTCTGTTACGGCGACGATCTGGAGTCAGGTTAAGACCCCGATGAGGACGACGAGCATGCAGTTGAGCTTCCCTGAGACGGTTTCTGACAGTTTGTGCAGAAATTGTTTGGTTATGCAAACCAATTGTTTCAGCAGCTGTCTGAGTGGCTGGTCTCAGACGATCTCGGAGGTGAACCTGCTGGATGTGGAGGTCCTGGGCTGGTGTGGTTACTCGTGGTCTGCGGTTGTGAGGCCGGTTGGATGTACTGCCATATTCTCTGAAACGCCTTTGGAGACGGCTTATGGTGGAGAAATGAACATTCAATGCACGAGCAACAGATCTGGTTGACATTCCTGCTGTCAGCATGCCAATTGCACGCTCCCTCAATGCTTGTGGCATCTGTGGCATTTTGCTGTGAGACAAAACTGCACATTTCAGGGTGGCCTTTTATTGTGGGCAGTTTGAGGTACACCTGTGCACTAATCATGATGTCAGATCAGCATCTTGATGTGGCACACCTGTGAGGTGGGATGGATTATCTCAGCAAAGCAGAAGTGCTCACTATCACACATTTAGACAGATTTGTGAACAATGTTTGAGAGGAATGGTAATATTGTGTATCTGGAATGAAGTTTAGATCTTCAAGTCCATCTCATGAAACATGGGAGCAAAAACAAAAGTGTTGCGTTTATATTTTTGTTGAGTGTACTTCATGCAGCAACCAAGCAAGTCTGTGTGACAGGAGAGGATTTTCAAATCTTACTTTAACCCTTTGCAAAGCTACTCCCATCACTTCACCTGTGCACAACAACAGCCTCAGGTCTGAATGGATACAAGCTGGTTACAAGCAACGTGTGTGTAGAGAGAAAACTTCCAAAAAACCAGTGTGTGTGTGTCACAGATTGGGAACGCTGTATGTGTGTGATACTTGTTAGCATCGCTTATAACCTTCATATCCAAACAGTGGTTTCTGAGGTCTCCGGCGGGGCAGGCCAGGCAGAGGTCTGGGAGCTTGGGGAGTCCCAGAGGGGGGACTACTTTGAAGGGAAAACACTGTTACTACAGAGGTCTGCTCCCATCAAGTTCCACTAAATACACCACCAGAAGACAGATGGCCCGGCTTCACTGAAACACCTTAGCTTCAAGAGCACGTGAGTGAGAGTCATTTGCATGTTCAGCTGCTGCATCTGAGACAGAGAGGAATTTCCATATTTATCACTGAGTGTCTGTGTGTGTCTGTGTGTGTGTCTGTGTGTGTACATAAACATCACAGCTGAGACTGTTCCCTTCACTTGCTGAGATGAAACACAGGTCTCTGGGCTGGTATTAAAGCTTAATGTTGCAGACTGGTCGGGCTCAGAATATTAATGCACGCTCAGTAGTAGATACCACACACACACGCACACACACACACACACACACACACAAACACTACTGCACACAATTCAAAGAGGAAACAGGTATATGTTTTGAGGACAACATATTAGTCTATTGGCTGAAGACAGAGGCACACTTCCTGAATTATTATACTGGAAAGAAATGGTCAGACAACAAAACAAACTAATTACTTAATTAATTAATTAAAATAAATAAATACATACATTCTAATTTTAACCACTATCTGTCAGAACACACAGAATGCAGCCTGATCTCAGCAGATTGTCTGCTTGTTTGTTTTTTATTTATATATATTTTTTACTAAACAATTTCTAAGTACATGTGTTCATTTATACTCTGTGGATTTGTTTCATGGTGAAGTGTTTCATGGTAGTGAAAGGTCTCCCAGCAGCAACCTTTTATGCATATTTAGAAAATGTATGGTCACCTATGGTTACCTTACCTTACCTTACCTTACCTTACCTTATCTTATCTTAGCAGTGTCATACAATGACTAGCAAGGCGCGCCACAGGCTAGGGTGAAGTGTCTTGCCCAAGAACACACAACAGTGACTAGGGAGGAGTTGGGATGCCACTGTTACCTTACCTTATCTTATCTTAACTTATTTTACCTTACCTTACCTTACCTTACCTTATCTCATCTTATCTTATCTTATCTTATCTTATCTTATCTTATCTTATCTTATCTTATCTTATTTTACCTTACCTTACCTTACCTTACCTTACCTTACCTTACCTTACCTTACCTTACCCTATCTTATCTTATCTTAAATCCAATGTCTAAAATCACATGAGCAGCTGACTTTGTGTCACACTAAACAGGAGACTATTTGGCTTTGGCTGCATCTCAGAGGAATGAACAAGACATGTTGTCGTCGGGCGGACATTCCTGCACAAAACAGGTAAAAGCTTTCCGCTGTTAACCAATCAACTGTGACCTTTCAGGGTCACAGTTGCATCCTCTTGCTAAGAAAAAAAAAGAAGAAAAAGAGAAATTCCTTCAAAGCAAAGCAATAAAAAGCTGCAAACACTGCATTCTTAGCTTGTTTTTTCTGAGCGCACACAGAGCAGCAGGTGATAGGTTGACATTTCCAAATCACAGAGGTAGACTGTTATTGTGTGTGTGTGTTATCAGCAAGTGTTGTGTGAGGCTGTGTGAGCGTTATCAGATGGACAAGGAGAAGTAATGGCAATTTTATTCGAGCTACATCGTTGTAATTCCTCCATGAAGACTGTGGTTTCTTCCTTCCTTTCTTTGATGTTGTCCTGATGTGTAACGCCTTCCTGAGAAACACACACACTCAATGAGTGTGTAGCTGTGTGAGACACCATCAGCACCCTCACTGTGCCCCCAGCAGGTTTCAGTGTGTCAAGGAGGATGAAGTGCGTGTGTGTGTGTGTGTGTGTGTGTGTGTGTGTGTTTTTAAACACTGAAGTCAACTTGCGTCCAGGTGCCTCGATAGCCTCGAAGCTCTTGTGTAATAATTGCATTTTATGCACACAATTCCAAACATATAACATATAGTGCATGGTAGTCCTATGGTGACATCATTGGGTTGGTTGGTGTTCTGACCAGTCAACAATAATTTTGTTAAGTTGAGTGAACAACCGGGGAAGGATTGTCCACTTATGCTTTGTCTCATTAGTGTTGTCTAGTTCATTGGCTAGCAGTGCTAAAATGAGAGATAAGATAAGATAAGATAAGAAAGAGCTAGCTGCATTTAGCAGTGGTGCACAGGCAACTAGTGAAACTGGTGTGTTCTTATCTGTGTGTACAGACTCACACAGATAGAAAACACATCAAGAACATCCATCCATCCATCAGCTGAACCCGCTGCGTCCTTATAGATAAATGTGGACAAATCCTCTGTGACCCCCCCCCCCGGAAGAAGCTTGGTGGGATTGTCGGTCTCAGCTGGCCCTGGACTGCCTTTATATCTTCAAGGTGGGACATGCTTAAAGCACCTCACCTGATCATTTCAACACATAGGGACCACTGACTAACATCCCCCATACTTGCTGCAGTGACTCATTCCACCCTGGTTGAGAACCATGACCTCAGCTTTAGAGGTGTTGATCCTCCTCCCCGCTGCTGCTTCACATTTTGCTGCCTCAGTGAGAGCTGGGAGTCATAACGCTGATGAAACCAACAGGATCACATCATCTGCAAAAAAAAGCAATGGAGACGGGATCCTGAGGCAACAAAACAATACCACTTGTGCCCCTTTTGGCTGCACCAAGAAATTCTGTCCATCTGTGGAGATTAAGACGTTTTGTACCCTTATTTACATGTTGCTTTAGGTGATTACTGCACATTTGACCAGAATACTAATCCGTTTCTGTATCTAAGGTTTCTGAAAAACTGTGTAAAACTCCAAGACCGGCTGCAGAGATAGCAGATAGAACCTTTAACATCGGAGAAAAACAAGCATATATTGTTGTTGTATAGATAAGAAGAATAAACTCCAGCAGACACAACTGTGGCAGCTGATGGGGAAGATGGATGGAAAACATTTTTGTAAGTGACAAAGCGCCTTTCTTTCTTTTTTCTTATTGTTTTTATTATTTATCAGGCAAACTGTTGTGCGGCTTAAACCACCAAAGCTACAGCTACACTCCAGTCTGAAGACAGAGATCTACAGATAACCGCATTCTTCACACTCACACATGATGTGAAAATAAACTTGTGAGGTTACCCTCAGTGCAGGCGGACGGGAATCAATAATTCTGAATACACGGCACTTAACTCTCGCCCACTCCCGCCTCTAACTTGTTCTCTATCTCGGAAAAAAGAACCCCACCACCACACACACACACACTCAACACATCCAAGTCCTCCCTGTTTCCAGAGATAGCGACAGACATTAAACAACATCGGGGCAGGAAATCAGAGATGTAACGACGTCTTCTTCTTCCTGCTGCTGAATTATTTACCACTTACAAAGGTACACACTTTAATGCACAAACACACTTATATGAAATTTCATGCAGGGGGATACTGATAATGACTTTGATAAGAGGTGGCACACACAGCATGTTGTCCCTCTCAGCTTTACACATGCATCATAATAATAACCTGTGCGTTTAGGTAAATAAGAGGACATAACCTGTCCATAACAAGCTATAAGTAGTGTACGCCTAGGATAGTGGTGCAGAGTGGGCTATAGTACCGGGCTGGGTCAGCCACCTACCGGCAGGGGGCTGTAATAGCAACTAGACGAACACATTTAAAAAATGTATTTATTTATTTAGTTTCTGATCAGTTCATTTGTTGAATTTTTATTCTATTTATATTCAGTTTTACAACAACAAGTGTTAGCGAATAATCCCAACCTAAGATTAAACTAGATAATACTTTACTTGTGGGGCTCAAAATGGCAAATACAGTTAAAAATCTCTACCATGTGCATTGTTTCCTCAAAACTCCAATTTAATAACAGTGGACTGTCTTTTCTGTCAGCGACGGAGGTTGTTACTATGGTAACTGACACCAAATCCACAATTGCTAGCCAATTGTTGTTGACAGTCTTTGGATGACCAGGAAATAACACGCAGAAGAACACCCATGGTGCAATCACATATGACCTATAGTGACAGGCATAGGCAACGCCTAGGGTGCCACCTGCTGGAGAGGAGGGCGTTGCTGCAGGTCGAGAGTCCTGCGTATATCATTCCAAGATCCCCCAAAATTCCATTCAAATATATCATCATCCACTCCTGCAACACTCCACAGTTCATTTTTATCCAATCACACGATGATCATCACTCATTATCAATGGATGTCGATGAAGCCGATGAAGGTGTGGGATGGAAGCCTGTGCTCCTGTTGACTAGAATGATTTATACTCAGTCAGTTATTTATATACTGTTTGTGTGTGTGTGTTTCCTCCAGACAGACCTGTTCCTCAGTGAGGAATGAACGCGCCGGGACGTCATCAGTTCCCATATTGATTTTGCTGTTCACATGCTTAATTGAAGTTGTTGGGGTATACATAATTGAAGCTGGTTCTCTCAATCAGTCTTTCTCTCTGACTTTTTCCCCCTCCAATGTTAAAAAGAAAGGAAAACAGGCACACCTCCTTCCACCCTCCACCCTTTTCTCATTTCTTTTCAAGAGACAAGTGTTAATGGAGTGGCCTGTGGCTATGTAGTTTTGATGGAGTGGAAGGGTGTGTGTGTGTGTGTTTGGTGTGGACCTGTACGAGTGTGTGTGACTTTCTAGTGAAAAGATTTATTTTTTACTTTTGGGGTGATGCATCTTTAAAATAGGCTGAGGTTACGTCATTAATTGCTGTCTACATAATAAACTTTCTCTTTATGCTAGCTGCTGCTAGCAGGATGCTAAAGCCCAGCGCCATTCATGCTGTTTTCTCACGTAGCATTACCCAATTCTGTCACAAGCTAGGCTAATATGTTTAGCCTTCTGCTATAAATAAGTCTGCCCTTGTGCAATTTTGGAACACTGAGCTAACATGCTAGTTAGCTGTCTTGGCCTTTGAAGGTAATTATGATGCGTGGCATTCAGGTTATATGAGGTCAAACTTGTATCGTCCCTCCAAACCATAGACTGTATATAAAAATGGACAACATGACAGTTCCTGAAAAGTCACCTGGACTGTCTCCTGGTGGCTGGCTGCCAGAATAAACTGGTCTTTTCATCCTGTTAATCAATAGGACATGGACCCAACTAAAAACAAAAGTAGTCCAGATTGAGATTAGGATTAAGGTTAAATTTAATCCTTGAAGTAGATACTGAATACTGAACCTCAGCTTTACTTCCCAACCTTTACTGAGAGCAACAGCCACAGTGATTACAAGCCTGGATCGATGTTGTTACCGTGCCTTTAATTTATTAATCTATGACTGCTATAAATGTTTTTTTTAAAAGATGTGATTTTTGTACATTTTCATTAATAGTAGTAAATTAAGACTGTGAGTGCTTTGTTATTGTGCCCACATGCACATATTTGACCTACAGATCTGCTGTACAGTTGGACTTTTTAAACATTGGGATGAATAGGTACTGACTTACTGTGGTGTTACACCCTCGAGTGGCCACTTGAAGAACTGCACTGTTTTATGTTTGTGAGTTTTTCAGATGTTACCGCTTGCTAAAAAGCAACTGTTTACACAGAATGTGAAATCATGTAACTAAAACAACTTAAAAAAAATAGATTATCATGTTTTTTTACATGCATTATTTTTCACATAAAAATATATTTTTTAATTAAATACTAAGTAACCGAGTTGGAATTGACGTTGTGATCTGCCGTACTTTAATAATCTGATACACATTAATATCCAAAGCAGTTTATACTCTGACCCATTGGCACACACTCAGCAATACTAGCACTTGTAGCAATTAGCTCTACTTCCTACAAATACATGTATTTTTTTTATAACATATAAAAAAAAATACAAATGAATTTTTCTTTGACTGTTCCTCCAACATGGAGGAAGAGCCCTTAAGCAAGCAGAGACCTATTATGTTGACATGATGGAATGAGCAGGTTAATTGCTCCAAGTGTTAATTTGCCGTTGGCCCCTGAATGCCACATGTCTCCGTTGATTAAAATTAGCCTGTGTCCTGTTACTGGTCTTTGTTCATCACAGGGTAATTGATGGAGCCGCTCGCCTTTTCCTCTGTCCTCTGTCTTCTCTTTCCATTTTTCCTTCCCTCCTAAACACTCCTGTTTGCCAGGAGTCTACCTCCTAAATCATACTGTGCAAGCTGTCTCCTCAGGCGAGTGTGTGTCCCTGTGCTTTGTGTGTGTGCTTCACCCATTTCACATGCTAACACTGCTGCCTGCCAGTGTTTTGTTTTGGTTTATTAATCCTGACTGTTATATAGGTCAATATAACGTGATACAAACAGGAAAATAATGAAGTGCCCCTGTTGCCGGCCAGAGTTTACGATTCACTCAGATAATTGTTCTGTTCTGTCACATGTGCCCTTTTCAGATTTTAAAAAGCAGCCGTACAGAAATTCCACATGAATATTCTTTTGCGCTTTTCTTGGAGGCAAACTCTTCCTCAGAGGATCCAGATTTTTTTTATTTCAAAAAGCTTCAGAATCAGCAAAGAAACAACAGAGCTTGAGGAGCACTATTTAGGGATGTGCGTATCGATTCTTTAATATCGATACTTCGATACCTGCTAGTCAAAAGTTTTTACTCGATTTTTATTTTTTTTTTTATTTTTCTATTTTAAAAAATAGCGATACCACTGTCCTAATGCAAAACATGCAATTTCTTTCTACTTCTGGACCGGGAGCTTTTAAGGAGGACGCTGAAGTTTCCTCGCAGCAGCTGCTTCAATGTCTGCTGTTCGCCCAGTAGTACGCACACTTTTGTCACTTTTGTCAGCTCCATGCACCTTATTGTGTTCTTTACTGTTCTTCTTCTTTACTGCCCATTTTGTTATGTGGTTATTAGTTGTTTTTATTTATACTTAACCCATTAAACACCTTGCTTAACCAGTTCCATCTGGTTTATGTTACTTCCCCCTTCCCTAGCAGAGCTGGGTCATAGCAAGCACATTCACCATCCACATTACATTCATGAAGTAACACTGTTTAAACTACTTTTTCTAAAATAAAAGAACAAAGACATAAGCTGACTGACGCTGATAAGGGGCAAAGTGAGGAATGAGTGGAGCTCTCAGTGAACTCAGTGACAGACAGGTTAGGCTGTGACATGCTCAGGAAGTGAAAGCAGCAGCAGGTCAGGCCTGGTTCACTGGTGTGTTTTTCAATGATTGTGAGCCTTCAGTCTACAACACTCATTTATTTGTAGTGCTTAAGTGGGGCTAATGTGTTTTTTTTTATTATTATTTTAATGACTAATTTATTAGTCATTAGTCATCAGAGACGTTAAAGCATTCAGAGGAAACACATGTGGTCACACACACATAAATGACATTGTGTGTTGATTTTCACCTACTTCAGCATCAGACGGTTGAATCATCCACTCATTGACACTCAACCTTCTATACTCACTATATAGGAAGTTAAATATAGAGTGAAGTCAGACAATAAAGTGAGCTCATTGTCAAAAATGAAAAAACTACAAATAATAAATAAGAAGGTTTATTAGGGCCCGAGCACCGAGTGGTGCGAAGGCCCTATTGTAATTGCTGTGTTTATTATTATTATTTGCCTGCCTGTTTAACTGCATTTTTCACCCCTTTGCCATGCACGAAAACTCACGAAACTTTGCACACTCATCAGGGGTGGCGAAAAATTTGATATTTTGTGGTCGCTGCAAAGGGGCGGGGCAAAATGGCTCTACAGCGCCCCCTTGAAATTTTCAAAACACCCCTCGCATTTGGCTTAGTTTGGAGTAGGTGCACGAAAATCGGTACACATGTTTATCATACCAAGACGCACCAAAAAGTCTCTTGACACCATGACCTTAACCCAACAGGAAGTCCGCCATCTTGGATGGAAAATGGCGATTTTGGCGATTTCCACCTTTGGTATGCGGACGAACTCCTCCTAGGGATTTCGACCGATTGACTTCATATTCGGTCGCTGTCACCTAGAGACCATGCTGATCAAAAGTTATCAAAAGCTTTTCTCTAAGTTAAAGGGCGTGGCCGCTGTGGCGTCACTTCGCCATTCATACACGAACAGCTCTCTCTCCTACATACTTGCTCCAAACGGCTTCAAACTTTCTGCACGTGGTCAGAGCCCCTCCCTGAACGTCTCTATGTCATCATGATCTATGGCGCTCCCTTGTGGTGGAGACAGGAAGTGCCATGTTCTTCACTGACATGCACTCTGTTTAATCCTTCTCTGTCATTACACAGCCAAATGAGGATCACAGATTTGACGTCCCACAGAGACACCTGTGTGGTTTTCTGTATCATGCTGCCCGTGGCAGTGGCGACTGTTGAACATTCGCCATGAAACATCAACTGCTTATAACTTCGCCGTGCATCGTCCTAGCGTCCTCAAATGTTTTTCATGTCCTAACGGTCCGTCCCCCCACACGTCTGCATGCTCATGAGTCACCTGCACAGCGCCTCCTACAGGAAACCGGAAGTAACTGCTTCTGGACATTTTTCATGTATGAATCAAATGTTTTTTGAGGTTTGATGCACAGACGGGTCTCCACTATTCTCATGGTGTCTGGCTCCACCCAGTGGACACATACGGCACTGCAACTGATATAACTCCACCACGGATGCTCCTAAAATCCTCAAATTTTTTACATGTGATACAGACCCGACCCCGACCACGTGTGGACATCTGTGGACAGCGCCACCTACTGTAAAGAGGAGGTTACTGCACACTAACAATTTTTACATATATTGAGAGATTTGTTGCACTGACACATCTCTGCTTCTGTCTGCCGGCTTTTTCCCACCGCTGGCAAAATCGCCGCAGCTCGTGGGGGGAGCAGAGGAGGGAAGGGACGGCGTGACAGGGAGGGGGCGGTCGCGCGGAGTGCGAGGGCCCGATCATCGCTGCTTGCAGCTTTAATTATTATTATTTTTCACAGTGCTTTAAAAACAAGCCCCCATACCATGATCTCTAATGTCATCTGTTGCTGTTGTGAAAATGCTTACTGATTAACCAATCAGCAGCGATCAGTCCAATGTTGACCAATCACACGCCTCCATCTGCATACTCTCCAGCCTGGACTGAAAGCGTTATATTCAAGTGGCAACCTTCGGGGCTCAAAGTGGAAGCCCATGCGGAAGTGTCAAAACTTGTAATTCACGCCGCAACTGCTGGGGGCTGGCTCCAAAAGCGAGTAATTTCCCATAGACTCCCATGTTAAAATGGCCGACTTCACAGCAGAAAAAAACATGTTTACAGCCTGGTACAAAAAACCACTCTGGTCTCAGATGATAGGTTCTCTTCTAGTGTCAATTGTAGGGGGGTGAAACTAAACCCCGCTCGTGCTCCCCCTTTTTGTCCATATTTGGAGTTTTAGCGGACGTGACGCTGCCAACATGGCGGCAGTCATCAACGTCCTGGAACCTCCCACCGAGCCTCAGAACGGCTCTTCAGAAACAAACGGGTGAGGTCACGGAAGCTCTGTCCATAGTTTTTACTGTCAATGGTTATATCATTAATGCTGAACCCGTAGACTGTATATAAAGATGGATGGTTCCAATCTGAATGCCTGCATCATAGGTCATAGACCCCTGCTATCGATACACCTAGGTAATGCTAAAATGCTAACACCTTGCAACTGAATGTATCTGAAGGTTTAACCATTGAAAGCACTTGGTTTGGTTCAAAGCACATTTTGCAAGAGAAATACTTTAATATTTTGAGCTCCCTTGGTCGAGTCACACCTGCTTTGCTGATGTGCACACATTTAGCTGGGCCCAACAGGCTGAACAGCCCACATAAAGACTGTGTTCCACAAACTGGGGCAGGTTCAAATCACACCATAAAGTCATGTGACCTTTTTTTGACAGCAGGCTTGCACTGTGTTTGGGACCTGCACTTAAGATGTGGCATCATTTAAGGTGTTATTCTGTGCAGAGGGGGACAGAGGTGCCTTTTATCAGATCTCCGGGGTGTCTTTATGTTGTCTGTGTTCATGCACACACTCTGCCAGGTGATCTATGGCAGCACTGACTTCAATACCGATGTCTGTATATGTATATATATGACATATAACACAGTCATTGAAGTCATTTAACTTGTTGCACAGAGGGGACATTAAGGAGCTGCTTCCACTTAACATCCAGATGTTCATGTGTAGCTTCAGGCTAACAGAAGTATGAGCCTGCAAGCTAAGCTGTCTGCATGCTAACGTCTTTCAGGGCAGGGTGGGGTAAAAACGACACGAACTTTAGGTGATAGTACACTTTAAGCAGACTTCGGTGTGCCTTTGAGTTATCTCTGTGTGTGTGTGCCACAGGCTTTGCTGGAAGCCTCTTTGGTCTTTAATATTCCTGCCTGGAAAGAAGTTTAATAATCCGACAGCAGCAAACACACATGATCACATACACAGACACACACTCATATTTGTACCTTTGGAGAAAAAAAAACTTCTCATCATAGGTTGGATCCTCGATCAGTGTCACAGGAGGATCCTATAGCAAAGGGTCTTCTGTCACATCCCTTTATGTATAGATTACAATTTTAACAAAGTACTCAGATGACACCAGATCCACATATTATATGATGCAAGTGTGTCCAGAACAGTGACATCACAACCAATCCAGGAGACAAGCCAGGGGGTCGAGTTTACTGTCCACCCCGCCTGGTAGGGGGGTTTCCTATACAAATACTGTAGGTGGAAGGAATGACAGGCGGCAGCTGTACTCCATGTGTGACATACAGTGTGTTCTTAATGTCATTGTTAGTATTTGGATCATATAAAGGTTGGTGGAATAGGGCCATACGTATAGAAATACTGAATGTTGACCTGACACCGGGTTTCTGCTGGTCTGAAGTGAAACAAGGAGACGAGTGGAGCGCGTTGGTGGCAACATTCAGCTGACACACACACACACACACACACACACACAGAGCTGCTCTCATATTTCTCACGCACAATGCTCTGCCTAATTAGGGTTGTAATGTGAACAAAGGCGGAGGCCGTATCTTCCACTGCAGACCTCTGGGCACTCCAGTTCACACAGGAAGCCTCTTAGTGGACTCATATGGGGGGACCTGGGGTACATACACTACAAACAATATTATGCACACTTAAGAAAACAGCTGCACAAGAACCCCAAAGTGACTTAAATGTCACACACACACAGTGCAGACTGCCTGCAGGTTCACGTCTGGACACTCTGGTGGTCAATCCATGTGTGTGAATGATGTCTGATGACATCACAAAGGATCACTGATGTGTGTTATTGAAATATTATAATTCAGCTGTATTTCCATAAGGATCTATTCTAAACAGTACGGTAATTGAGTACAAAACTTCACTTTTTTAGCTGCATTCCACGACAGCCATGCTGTTCTCCAGGAAAAGTGATAGCTGGTGAGTTTGCTAACTTAATAATGCGTTTTATGTGTGTCTGTAGATGCCATGAAATAATTCTCAGTTCCATCTGCTGCTTTGTTTACTCGATAAAATGATGTTCCCACACGCATTCTGTGCAGTGGAAAAACCGTACCAGTCTCCAATAAACCAGTGGGATGGGCTTGGTTAACTCGCACACACACATCTACACACATACATACAGATTGGAAAATACATACACACTATCTCTCTCTCTCTCTCACACACACACAACTGCGTCCTGCCAGTAATGAAGCAGATAATAAGCTACTTCACGCTCTGCTGTAGCAAAACCAAAATCAAAACACTGTTGATTTAAGAATCAAAATGCGTACACTCATGGGTTTTTCATCTTCCATGCTCTGTGGCAATGATGAGGTAGAGCTTGACCGTTTGTGTGTGTGTCTGTATATCAGGAAGCCTGAGGAGCAGACCGTGCGGTTTTCTAGGCGGCGTTGAGAATCCATTCCTCGTGCCTCCCACCTCATTTCAGCTTTCTGTATTTCCAAGAAATGATTCTTTGACTTTGACACTGATGTCGTCACCAAAACGCATTTTTTTTCTTTTTCTTTAATAAATACGCAAGTTTTGATACAAGTTTCTGACAAAACCAAACAAATATTATGACCAAAAAGCTTCATTCTGTTTGATAGTTACACACAGTTTAGTGCAACCATGAGTTCTACTTCTGCTTTCTCATTCATGTGTAATAGCGAGCATGTATTTTCCTCTTGGGGGAGCCTATAGACTAGTAAAACAACACAATCCTCCAGTTGTTGACACATTTATTCTTGTGTATAGCTTATTTGGTTTGTAATACTCCCCATGTTTTGACACTCGACTCTCCCTGTATGTCTTCTATCAGCAGCGAGGGTGGATGTTTTGGATGTTTGTTTTTGGGTGACCCCATTTAAAATGAAGAAAATCCAGACGTGTACACACACACACACACTTTGTCCCATGTCACAGCGAGTGACAGCTGAACGAGAATTGAAAGCTTTCCACCTGAAGCGTCAGATATATGTCTTTGGATCTAAGCAGCTCCTGATGTTATAGCAGCCCATCAGGCACAGATAAGCACACACACATCTGTAATATGTGTGTGCTCGGAGCTGTTTGTTCCTCTCTCGGTTTTTTATTGCATCTTCCTGTTTCTATTTCTATCCAGGTGTTTCGTTGATATGTTTACATGACAACAAATCACTGTTGTGTTAGATCTTGTGTTGAAGAAACGCATACAAAAATGACAGAAAAGGTGCTGATAGATTAAGCCCATGTAGAAGTGTCAAAAACTGCAGTTTCACCTGCAGCCTGTGGGGGCAGAAGCGAGTCAATCCCCCTATACCTCCATGTTTGAAGCAAAAAAAATAAACACGTGTTTATCAGCTCCAGCAAGGGACACCAGACCTGGAGGACCTGATGGTGGCTCCGAGGCCGGAATCCCACCAAGCCCACTCGTGCTGTGTTCCAACTACCTGACAGTGTAGTTTAGACAGTGATCTGTGTCATGTAGCTATTAAAAGGTGATTGAAATGTGGACAGACTTAACTGCAGGTACATTTTTTTCCTGTTGCAAACATCAACATGTATGATTTGATGCACAGGATTATATAAGAAAACCATGGTGTTGATGTGTTTACCATAGGTGACCATACGTTTTCTAAATATGCATAAAAGGTTGCTGCTGGGAGACCTTTCACTACCATGAAACACTTCACCATGAAACAAATCCACAGAGTATAAATGAATACATGTACTTAGAAATTGTAAAGAAGCTGTAAAGAATTTCCCTCTGGGATTAATACAGTATCTAATAAAAAGAAAAAATAACTGGCCCTTGGTTAGGTTTATACAGCATTTTATGAAAGAAGACTGTCCCATGCCTCTCGTTTAAAACAGACTGGAGTAAAAGAGGATCTAACACTTGATGTAATTGTCAATACAAAAAAACAAAGGCAGACTTGTCTACTAGCTGGGTCCTTTTAATGTGTTTCTGTGTAGCTGTGCATATGCATTAAAGCTCTCTCGGGTCGCTCTGCGGAACTGAATGACTCCAATATGTGAGAACAAGGTATTGAAGGGGATAAATGTCATTTCTACACAGTGCAGCTTCTTAAATTACTGCCAGCGTTCGCAGCACAATCCCCGTTTTAAATGCTACATCCTGATTATATCCATGCTCGTGTCATTACTCAGTTCCAGTATGGTGCTGGAATCACCGCTCAAGTCTGGCTGCATTAATCCAGGTGTGTGTGTGTGTTTCCAGAGAGGGTTTAAAGAGGGATTGAATTAGAGGAAGGATAGCTTTCAAGTAGGGATCAGGCTAAAGCTGGGTCTCTCAGGGTCATTATTCAATAGCCAGTGAGTGCATCAGGACCTCTAAAACTCAGCAGAGAGCAGGCAGAGAGGCACGACTCCATCTCTAATGAAAGAGAGGCAGCCAAACACTGCCATCTTATTGGATGACAGCAATAAACTTTGACAACTTACTTTGCACGGCAGGCCTGTTCTTTCTGGTCTGTCGCTACATATATTTGCGTCGCTATCAGGTTGATTATTTCTCTAAAATGCCAACATCACGTACAAGAACTGATAACGACCATCACCAAAGCCTGCCCACGCATGTACCCCGTTAAAAAGAACATCACCTGAAGAGCCATTTTGAACCTGAGCTCTCACCATCACCATGTTGGCAGTGTCATAGTCTGCCAGGTACAGGCAAAGATGGCGGAGAGAACATTTTAACATGAAAGTACATGGGGATTGACTCATCTTTGAAGCCAGCCCCTAGAGGCTGTGAGGGGAACAACAATTCTTTATGGGTTTCTTTATAAAAGCACAGAGGTTCCTGCTTTTTTCTCATGTAGCCATGTCTGAGTTTGATAGCCTCTGATCTCTGTGTGTGTGGACTCCAGGTTTGTTGTTTCATCAGTTTATTACATAAGAACAGGTGTGTGAATGTAAACCAAGAACAGAGCAGAAAACCCTTGTGGCCAATTGCAACGACTCAAACCGGCTCAATATTAAATTGACTTCCAAGACTTTGATTAGCTGACGGTCAGGCTGAAGTCTTTAAATAAGTTCCATAACCAGACTTACTCCAGCACAGTGCAGGAGGTCAGGAAGGTTAGGAAGCCATGGCTCTATGCACGGCTGCTTACCTTGCCCAGTGTGCTTAGCACCCTACTGCTATTTGTAGACTCCACTATAGTTTGCAAAAGCAAGATGGAAGCCGGCCATTATGCTGCTCATCTTCTTGGCCTCTTTCTCTGTCCGCTGACTTCCTCCTTCCTTCTCATATGTTGTGTTGTCAGCATAGAGTTCACACTGGTCAGAACCCTAATGCTAGAACCCACAGTCACACTTTTAATGGAGTATTTTAACACTCCGGTATCAATAACAGACCTGAATAATCCCTCTAACGCTGCTCTGAGGCCTTCAGATGAATCAGTCTTGATTGCGCAACAGCTGTGAACCAGTTCAGCTGTGGTTTGATGCTGAGTACTGCGCGTCCTGCTGTTGACGGACAGATAACGCCGACACTTCTGTAAGTGTCAGAACAACAGACTTTTTAAGACCATCACTTTTCCATTTGCCATTTGTTAGCGTTAGCAGCAGTGAGGCTTTTTACTAGGACTGATCTCTGACTGACACTGCAGCCGGGATTAGAACAAAGTACAGGGGGGCCTGAGGAATGGCTGACTGCCTCTCTTTTAGCTGATGCTGTGAATTCGTGTCCTTCAGAGGGTTTTTTTGTGCTACAGTGAAACTGGACCGAGCCACAGCAGAGGGGGGGGGGGTCTTACACCTGGATCAACACAAAACCCTCAGCTCCTGACTCCTTGTTGTCTGCGGATCTTTCTTACTTGTTAAAACATCACTCCGTTGCTATTAGAGTGCTGCACTAACCACACAGGGGTCAGCTCTCACAAGACTTGATCCATGCGTGGTTAAAGTTTTTTTTAAGAAAAGTCTCCATTAGGCCAAATCAATACGCCTTTTATAGTCCAGGTAACTGCATATGTGGTCAGCAGAGAAGGGTCATCTTACACAAATAGCTCCGTCCTGTTTGGTTCTGTTAGGGCCTGCTGATGGGGGAGAGACATAAAACAAAGAGTGAAAAGTATCAGATATTATAATGTATGTTTGCTTATTCATCTTAAGCCTCCTATGGGATAAAGACGCGCCCCTGTGCGGCGCTTCTGTAGTAACTCAGGGGTTAAACACAGGACACAAACACCTCATGCAGGTCTGTTTGTGCATATATCATGTATAAGAGGTGATTAATAAGTATGTGGCCCCTGGTTTTTGAAGCGTACAGTTCCCTTCTCTGTTCAGTCTTGGGCCTGCACAGCAGTGATGACTATTGACCACTGAGCGCTTTCATCTTACACAGACATAGTCGTCTGAAAGCAGTGTTGCCAGACGCACAATAATCATAATGTCAGAGCTGCTGACCCTCATGTCACATCTTTTCAGCCAGTATGGCTTTGGATTCATAGCAGGAACCTTCCTACTGTGTGGCACCATTATTAGCTTTTTGCTACTGAAGTGTAAGTAACCATGTGACTAATAAGACTAAAGTAATAATGAAATGAATGGTCCATGATAACATGTTGTGGGTCTTTGCATTGTGTTGTCCGTATGTGACGTTGTTTTGTTTTGTTAGTAATGCCACTGTACACATCAGGTGAGAGGCTGACATGGACTGATATCTCGTCCTCCTGCCATCTTAGTCCACACGTTATTACATGAAACATCTGACGGCTAACAAGTATGACTCCTGTATATTTATTTTAAAATATGTGCGTTTATCATTCTCAGAAAGGTAGTAAGGGTTAAAAAGGATTGAAGTTTTTTTAACCTTCTTCTTCTTCTTCTTCTGTGGGTTCCTCTAAGTCGAACCAAAAGAGGAAACAGCATGAGGAAGTGATAAGGCAGCCATCAAGCTGTTAACACTGATAAAGTGTGGAATTCAACCATGCACCACCACCTCACACCACCCAGGCGGGCATAAAAAAAAGAAAAACATACTGATACTAGATGTACTCTTTTGCAATTTTCTCACACCCATGTTCTTTCTCCTTTTTAACCATTCGGATAAAGGAAATGTCCTGCATGTCTGCTCCATTCTACACTGAAACTGACTCACTGTGACACAGGAGGCTGAAGAAATCATTTATCCATTCATTTCTATGGGCAACTCTACTATTGAGCGTCACATGTTTTCATTCGTTTCATAAGTTTTCATTACTTTTATAATAAAAAATAAAAACAATGACAACAAGTCCAACAACGAAGCAGACTTCAAAATAAGTGCATGAAAATTGCCGTATTAGTTCTACAATTCATCATAATATGGTATTTGACAAAATGTGTATACCAAAAACCTGATTTACTGTTAACAAGTTCTTTTAGTTTATGTTTGTGCACACATAAAGGTAACATCCAGGATGAAGTGCATTGTGCTCTTTCTCATGGAGTCATTCATGGTACAGTCACATTCACTTTAAGGGTTCAAACACAACACTACGAATAATAATGCTGAGTGTTGATGGATGAAAGTGGTATGTATTTAGCCGGAAAGCTAATCCATGGGTAAGGATCAATCGATCAATCAAACTTCCTTTATTTATCCCCGAGAGGAAATTCTTTACTGGTGTACTTACTACACATATTTTACGATGTTTCTGTTTTTTCAGTCATATAGTTATGGGGACCAAAACATTGAAGATTAGCTAGTAGAGCAGCAGCTTGACAAAAGGTCGTTCGATTACAACCCGGGACAGCTGCGGTTCAACTAGAGGAGTCCGTCTGAGGTGGTGTTTTGAATGAACAGAGAGAAAAAAGAGTCTCTTTTAAATCAGAAATGCATTTACTTAGCTGATAGTGAAAAATGTGGTTCTTTTACTTTGGTAAAATTGTGATGAAAAATAAAATTACAGGAAAATGAGCATGAAAGTGTTTGTGTGTTTTGCTAACAGTTATGGTAAATGCTAATTTATAATACACCAGTGAGATGAGTTAGGTGAATGGTTTTGCAGACATCCTGCAGCACATCATGTTTCTCTATGATGTGCTGCGTAACATTTTGCAGTTTCATGTGTCGAGAATGAGACAAAACAGAAATGGGTGGTGTTCCACAGGGCTTTATTCTGGGACCAGTTCTGTTGCTGTGTTCAAACTACATCATCGTCCTCCTGCAAACTGACATCACATATTGGTGTTGAGTGCTTAGATGGAATAACTAGCTGAACATCAAGTTTTAATAAGTTTGGGTTCAATTGAGGAAGTGATGAGCGAAGCACTGCATAGTCACTGACCCTAATGTAAGAACAGTATATAAAGCGAGGCGTTGCCAGTCAGCAGGCACTCTGACTTCTGTTCTGTGGTAAAGCAGCCTTCTATTTGACCACAGGGAAAGGTAGGAATTATCACAAACACAAAGCCACTTTATGCACATTTGGCTTGAAATAATATTCTTTTTATTCTTTTTTTTTCTAGGATGAAGTGCACTGCCTTGTTTCTCGTGCTGTCCATGGTGGTCCTCATGGCAGAACCTGGAGAATGCATCTTTGGACTGGTTTTACATGGAAGTATGCAGTCAAAGCAGCTTTAATATCACATACATTGTATATACAGAGACTTACATATAACTCCATATTTACCTTATAGACAAAAACAATGGATGAATGTGCTGCAATATAACGTGATGATTATCTTTTTCTTTTCTTTTTTAGTCAGCCATTTGATCCATGGGTAAGCACCTATGTTTATGCTACTAAACCAGCAAAACATATATATAAGCTACATTTATCTATATCTTCTTCTTCTTCTTATCTTTCCCTCTATCAGGCTCGTTAATGGAGGAAAGGAAAAGGACCAGCAAGTGGAGATAAAGGTGGACAAGCGGTCGCTTGACTACAGACCCGGACGGCCTGCTTTTAACTAGAGGACGCACCGTGGAGTGTCCGCGGAGGAGGAAATATATAGAAACAGTTTGATGCATGATTGAAATTTGGTTTTCATTTGATTAAAAGTGGTTTTGTAAAGCTGAATAAACTGAATAAAGTTCAAACTGATAAAAAAAAACTCTGTGTTTTATATTGATTAACCTAACGATGTCACAATATCACACAGTGGTGCATCTGTAGCTAGAGACAAGTGCATAGACCTTATACGGATTCCAGCTCATTTACATTAGCACCCAGAAAGAGAGCTAGATGTTTTTAATATAATATAATATAATATAATATAATATAATATAATATAATATAATATAATATAATATAATATAAAACATAACTACTTTTACTTTGATATTTATGACACCTTGAAATGTTTGATTCATGGTCTATAGCAAAAATATTTTTTAAATAAAGTAATTGTAATTCTGATTATTATTATTATTATTATTATTATTATTATTATTATTATTATTATTATTATATATTATTATTATTATATAATATTATTATATTTTTCTGTATATTACTACTACTTCCCCTAACAACAACAACAATCATAATAATAATAATATAAAATAATACAAATATTAAAATATAATATATAATAAAATAAAACATATCTGTACAACATATCAATTTAATGTAATGCAATACACTATTTAGGAAAATGAGAATTACGCCCCTGTATACTGGAAGGTAAAACTGTAGAGGCGGATCTAGGGGCTTTATATGGTGCTATTACTACTTACAGATTTCTATCAATCCATTGCAAAACAATGACTACAGGAATTCATCCACTGCTATAAAAATAGAGCCACACTCCACACTGACAGCACACACAGCAGCTCTGTGTCACAGCAACCGTTGCAGATCTAACCCAGCAGAAAGGTAAGGTCTCTAATTAATTCAAACAGTGTGAACTATCAGACTACTGTTGTGTGTGTGTTTCATTCCAGGATGAAGTTTGTCGCCCTGCTTCTGGTGATGTCGCTGGTCGTCCTCATGGCTGAACCTGGGGATGCATTCTTTCATCACATTATAACAGGAATAGCCGGTCACGGTATCTGATCATTATTTCCTTTCTTTAGCAGACGCATAGACCTTATATGGATTCCAGCTCATTAGCACCCAGAAGGAGAGCTAGATGTTTTTAATATAATATAATATAATATAATATAATATAATATAATATAATATAATATAATATAATATAATATAATATAATATAATATAATATAATATAATATAATATAATATAATATACAGACAATTCTCATTTTTACCAAAAAAGTATTTAAAATACTACAAATAAAATTAATTAAAATGTAATTCAATTAAATTAAACTGCACTTCCAGCCACAGGAAAATCCTTTTAGCTTTGGGTGAACTGTCTCTTTGTATAAACTGGCACTAATATTGTTATTATGAAACAGAAAAAAAGCTTCAGAATACAGTCCTGATGAGCTGATTGTTAACATGTATGTCCGGGTGTATTGTTCATTTTTTTATTCTCTCTTTTATTCAGTTGGCCGCTTCATCGGGGGGTAAGAACTTAACTTGTTTTGCTCATTTTTAGTGTTTTACACATTAACGTTCATGTACACATGAGCTAAAAAATCTCTCAATCCTCCAGGTTTTTAAACAAAAACCCACAGCAGGAGCGAGGCAGCGCAGCGGACCAAGACATAGTGTTAGTGGAATAACACTCTGTGTTAAAAGAAAAGCTTTCGGCTAAGCTAACAAAATATTCACAGCAGCAGCAGCAGCCCACTGCACCCTTTGTTGCACATTTTATTTTATACATGGTACATGCATTCCGTGAAAACAAATGACAGAAAAAGGAACCATTGACACTTCTCATCATAAAATATGTAAAAAAAAAATGATGCTTTTTGTTCAGGAATAAATGTGCATTATGAAATCATTCTGCTGGGTTTTTTGTGTGTTTCTATGTTTTGCTGCTGTAAAGATGAATTAAAATCTGAGTGTCTGCCGAGCCAAAGGTAATAAATAGATAGATAAATAATAGAGAGCCTGTGTGGCACCCACAATGCATTGCGTAGGCCATTTAAATAAGCTAAACACCACAGTAAACGGGCCTTCAGCCTGCTCTGAGCCATAGATTTGAATGTTTCTTTCTGTTTCTTTTTGTGCGATCAATACGTTTGGAACCAACACACCAAAAGCTGTGGCCACACACACACACACACACACACACACATCCTTAGAGTGTACAAATACAAATGGTGTTCTACGCAGACGCAAAACATTCAAATGACGGGAAGTGACCCTGTTTACTCAAAAATATTAAATATAGGTTACAAACTCCACAGTGCCACCTAGTGGTAGCAATGACTATAAGAAACTAACTATGTGGAACTTGTAGTGGCACAACAGTACCCGGGGCACTTTAGACTTCTGCCACAGTACAAACATTTATTTACCACAGGCCAATACAGTTCTCAATACTGTATTCTAATTATATTTGTGTTGTATATTTAGTTAAGATTTTACTGTACATAAGAGGTCACTGTGCTTTACTGCCTGTACAAGCTGCTGGAAACTTAATTTCCCCTTTTGGGGTTTTACCCAGAGGGGATCAATAAAGTTTAGTGTAAATCTCAATCTAACACAACCCCCCAGACCTTCACCCCTCCTTATGATATATCATATCATATATTATGATATCGCAGCTAACCAGAAGGGGTCTTTGAGGCTTTGTAACATTTTTTAGACAGCCAGGAGAAGGCCTCAAAGCTTCACAAGGCTTCATCTACCCATCTCCAATAAAAACCCTTCCAATGTACCAATTTGCTGGATGAACCTTTTGTCCAGCTTTCAGTTTACTGTGCAGCCATTACGGAGTACGTCATGAAAAAAGGAACCGTGCATGTCATAGAGCCTAGTGTCAGATTTCTGTGCGTCTTGAGGATGAACTAAATGTGACTTAGAAGAATCAGCAAATTAACCAGTTAGGACCAATTTTTATTTTTCAGTAATGTCTACAGTGATATTTTAAATGCAGTAAAAGGGCTGTTTGCATTAAGTTACCTGTCTTCATCTGCTGCCTTTTAAGAGAGAACCTGTAACCAACAGTGAAGCCGTACATTACACCTAGCAACAGAAACACACTGATAATATAAACATGCAGTCTTCCAGGACAAAAAAACAGCCATCTGTGCACACCCACCAGCAGTACACATTATATTCTATTGACAAGGTGTTGCTAAGCAGCTGCAGCAGCATTTCTTCTTGAACTTAAACTTTGGTCCATTTGAATAAAATGACATGATTATGTGTTTCAATGGACCAAGAGGGACCTGACTTTATGGACGCATGAACATAAACAGCACCACTCCCATTCATGTGTACTCTATCCCCTCTTCTTGCTTCCATAGGATTTAATTAGTTGAGCTGCAGTAGGTGCTGCTGATGATCAGTCCTTAATGAATTGATCATCAGCAGGTGTACAGAACTCTATAAAAACAGAAGTTTTTGCTGCTCTGCAGCATACAGGTGTGTCCCAGCTAATTCACCCCAAGACCAGAGAGATACAAAGAGCTACAGACCTCACTGAGCATGCTCAGTGTTAACGTGACAATTAGAGGAAGACTGTTTGGAGGGTTACCAGGAGAAAAAGCGCATGGAAGCAGGGCTGAGGTTCACTAAACTGCATCTGAACAAAGAACAACACTTGTGGAACGATGCCCTATGGACACATGAGCACCTGTTTATTATTTTCACCTGTCTGTCTGATTTGTTGTCATGGCAACCAAGAACACAGCAGAGAAACATGTGGTAGTTACAGTAAAGCAACGTAAAAATAATAGCTGCACATGAATCCCATGCCTTTGTGGAACTTGTAGTTCTTTACGCTGCCTACACCTAAACAGCATATGATGATTTGTTTGTGTTTTTGTATGGACACTAAGCCGATCGACCTGTCCTGTTGCTTTTAAGCCCAAAACTCTGCGGAGCCATTATGATAATATGATGTGCATTTCCAGTTAAAAATAACGTGTTTTCATCATACTTTGTTGAAGCATCGGGGGAAACTTGTACTTGACTCACTTGAAGATTTTTAGTGCTGTGTGTTGTGTCTGGGGCCCACCCTGAGGTCTGAGGTCAGAGCGTTGTTCAAGGGTAACAGCAGGAAGAGTACCTATGAGGGGAAGTGGAACACCCAGAGGAAACCCGCCTCTGTCTCCATCTGTCTTTGTGGTGTTGTGTGTTCATCATCATCAATGTGTGCACTGCTGATAAATGCTCTTACACAATCCCTGTGACTCAAACATCTGATAAGATGGCTGACAGTGCACTGTTGCTTTATGTGGGAGAAGTCACCACTTTGTTTGTCTGCTGCCTGCACAGCTGGTCTGTATTTAGCTATATGTATAAATCAACAACATGATGACAAAAAATTATGTTTTTTTTTTTTTTTATAAAGGTCACAGTTTCACTGGCTTTCACCACATGTGACAAAAATATAGTAAAAAGGTGTGTGTCGGTCACCAAAACTAAAAAAAAGACTATAGTGGGATTAAACTGGCTTCGTAGCATTTATAAGAAAAAGAATCTTACAAAGCACGACCATGTTGTACCCTTTCACTTCCGTTTTAGATGTGATATGTTGCCGTCTTTCTGCTTCCTGTTCACTGCAAAAGGAGGTTGTTTGGTAAATGGTCTGTACTTATATAGCACTTTATAACCTACTTACCTAGGTACACACAGCGCTTCACACTACTTCACATTTACCCCTTTCACACACACCAGTGGTGCAAGCAGGGTTAAGTGTCTTGCACATATTGGCCTGCAACCACTGACCTTCTAGTTCAGGGAGCTCAAACTTGCGGCCCACAAACCCAAACTTTTCTCCCACATACTTATTTGCTGAGGCTCGCCCTGTACATTTCATATTGTTTTATCACTTATAGGCTACCATAGCTCGACTTCTAGTGGTGTTTGTTGACAAGCTAGGCAAGTTGGTCACGTGGTTGGAACGTGATTAACTAAGAGGTTCTGAGGTTCTATGTTCTGAAGAACTGTTCATGTTCTGACCTGTTATTGATAAAGATCGAGACGATTGCACCAGTACACCAGTTGTACTTTTTTTTTAATATTTGATGCAGCCCAGCCTCAGCCAGACTCTACCCCCAACAGCCCCCCCAGGTAAGTTGAGTTTGAGACCCCTGTTCTAGTTAGTGGACAATCACTGTACCACCTGAGCCACTGCCAGGTGGTACCAAAGGCTACACACTCGGTCAGGCATCAGGTATAATCAGGCCCACTAAGTCTGTTCAAGTGGCTTAATAGGACTATACATATCATGAAGGCATCTGTGCAGTTAAATCAGAGCATTTAACTTGTTGGTGGTGTCATAGACATACAAACATGCTACATGTTACTAGTTTTTACAATTTAGCATTAGCTTCTTTTTTCCTCCTGGTGATCATACTGAGGATTTAAATATCATATAGACGTGCATGGTAGTGAGGATGAACCTGTGTGTGCATCATAAACATGTTATTACTTGTTTATTATTACTTATTATTACTTGTTATTAACCTTATGTACCATGAATTACACTTTGTTCCCCTTACAAGGTTTCAGAGGTGGAAGTTGAGTCTTCAGCCTGACCACTTTTCACAGCTTGAAGAATTTTAAAACCGCCTGAACGTGACAAAAAAAAATAAAAAATGCAATAGCATTAAATTGCCACAAGGACTTCTGGCCCACCCACTGAAATGAACAGGTATTTTAGAGAAAGAGAACTTCACAGTAGCGTTACTTCTCTGTTGACTTATTTACTCTCTTTGACAACAGACTCAACCTGTGAAAAGGTAAAAAATGTACTCTATCTTTGAAAATTTAAACAAGACAGGACAATATTTGTGAAGATTTGGCATCATAAGAAGAAAAAAATGTTTTTTTCAGGATGAAGTGTGTTATGATTTTCCTGGTGATGTCATTGGTCGTCCTCATGGCGGATCACGGGGAGGGGTTTATGGGCAGTCTACTGAGAGGTGCCCGCTTTGCATTTAAAGCTGCCAGGCCAGGATTCAGAGGTAAGTAACAAGTCGTCATTGCTGACTTGAACAGATGTAGAGCTCAGATATATTTTATAAATTCTGACCTTTCCTATCTGTGTTAGCATTCAAACATGCTCGAAACTTCAACAAACTGAATTCAAGGTAAGCACTTTTTGTGGATATCAATATGAATCAAAATGATTGATTTTTGTTATTAGTGTATTGATTCCCTCCTCTGACCGCTGCAGGAATAGAAACAGACAGTACCAGGCACAAGCATACAACGCTCGATGTCTGCTTACCAGGGCTGAATGTGTCCACCTGAAGACACAGTTCAGGATGCAGCTTCTTTACCCTGACCTGAGGAGGGATCAGCTGTTGATCAGTCTTAGAGGTATAGCCTGGGATTTCCACAAAGCACTGGTGATTTCTTTTGCTTTTGCTCTAATTAATCTACAGAAATGTCAAACTGAATAAACATGCAGAATAAAAAATTAAAAAAAACTCTGTTTGTGCTATTTTAAATGAATTACGTAGATTATTATTCCGAGTGGCAAAAAAGATTTTATTAAAAAAAAAAATTAGGGTCAAATCATCCGGATCGCCCCCTGGTGGCTGGCTGATATAAGGGTCACAACTCTGCCTCCTCCATGTTAGTAGGTGGGACACAGACCTAAATAAAAATTATAAACTGCAACTTTATTTATATCGCACTTTAAAAACAACCAGCCGACCCGAGAGCCCAATGAGGTGTGTGGAAGGAGAAGCTCAGAGAGGTACAGTGGGGCAACGCCATTCACTTCAAAAAATGTATTTGAGTATTCCTTGAAATAAATTTGTCCTTAATGGAAGTTTTGGCTTGTTGTCACTTTTGATCTTGCTGATCTGTTTTGGAAACGTTACAGTCCCCAATGGAGCAGTCAGGCTATGTAAAAGGATGAAGGAGCTGGTGTTCTTCAATGTGGAAGTGAGTGAGTCGGGCAAAGCATTTCCAAGATGGCGTCTTTTCCCAAGATGGCTATAGCAAGATCATCTGAGGTGGAGCTACTGCTGCATCATCCATCTTTATATACAGTACCGGTAGCAGTGACAAAAAAATGACTCTATGAGAAAAATCTCTACATATTTATCACTTTCCTGCGTGAAGTTTATTGATGAGAGACTTTGCTCTGGATTTGTTGTGTCTTCTTAGGGACTTTTCTTGAAATATGGCTACCTCTCAAAGCACACCAATTTTGGTCACATCACAAGGATTGATACACAAGTTACATGTTAGTGTGTCACTGTGAGATCAGAAGTTGTGGTCAAACTATGCCTAATCATTCAGAGGAACACATTTTCAACTAATGATGACTAATAATACAATGTAAAGAGGGTGGGCCGGACTTCACCCTCCGTCGTTATAAAACCACTACCACACAGTGATCCCCATCAGCTGCACGCTCTGACCTCTTCGCTGGTGTCTGTGGACAGGTAATAAGGAGATATTTCTCTTCACTTTACATCACATGTTTTTGGGGTGTGTATGTGAGGCACTATTGTACAGTTTTCAGGATGAAGTTCGTTACGATCTTTCTGGTGTTGTCTCTGGTCGTCCTTATGGCTGAACCTGGGGAGTGTGTTTTTCAGGGAATGAAAAACTTGTGGAGAGGTATCAAAAATATGTGGAGAGGTAAATCTGTTTATTATTACTGTTTCATTTTGTTTATGGTTTACAACGGGCTGAAAATGCTGGAGCCCTGTCCAGGGACGGTGGAAGTAGGGATTACTGCAACCCCTACCAGCACTGGGACTGCTGCATGGGGAAAAAATACACTAAAATACAAAATAAAAGCTAGTTCTGAGTATGTGCTGAGGAAGAAGTCCATTTCTCTCTAATTTCTCTGACTAAATGTATTTCCTCTATCTCACAATGCAATATAACATGTGATCAGATCAAGAGTTGTATATCATCTGCAAAGAAGTTAACAGGGTCTGTGTTTGAATAATACAACTGTGCGACAGCAGAATTTGACCATTTGTTCCATTCTCCATTCATTTTTGTCTACATATAGGTGGAAGCGGCCAGCCTTCCGTGAACCCACCTCCACCGTAAGAATGTTTGACTAACTGTTGACCTTAAACATGTCACATCAAACTCTGAAAATCGTCTTCTATGTTTACGTGCACATCAGCAATCCGATTTTAACCCGGATAAGGTCATATTCCAACTAACACACTGCCATGTCTTCTAATTAGCATAGCCCGATTCTAAAGTAGTAAGCTTTAATCCAATTAAGACATGTGCAGTATGCAGATCTTAGTTGCATTAGACGCCAACTAATATAACTGCTTTTGCATCATGTTTCTCTATGATGTTAATCCAGATACTAATGGTGAAATATTTTCAGACAAATGTCTTGCTAAAGACCTGGGGCAATAATTATTAATAGTGTTATCAATATGCATTTACATACTTAACTACAGTTCAGTGTAGGTTTTTTTTTAATTGTAATAAATATATATATATATATTTTTTTTAAATATACCAAACATGTATGGTAAACATTTTCTATGTGGGATATTAAGGCAAAATCAGAAGCATTCAGAAACGGCCAGAATCGAGTCTCTGAAGGGTTAGATTAGCATCTCACAGTCAAAGTAAAAGTTTTAAAAATAGGCCACAAATAATGCTTAATGCTTAATTTACAACATGCTAGTAGACATGTGAACATGAATATTCAGTTTTATTATATTACTCAATCAGATTATGGTGCGCACGTAAACATAGTCAGTGACAGAACATGCCTGCGTCTCAAAAACTGAAAACTATTTTCTCTCTCTCTCTAACCAGGGCTGGAGCCAGCACTCCTATTGATGCTCCTCCGCCGTACAAGCGCTAAATGACTTGACCTTTAGCTTCTCAATTAGCAACAAATGGAGAAACAAACACAGCCTTCAATCCGAGGTCATCACTGTCCATCTCAGCCTAATGAATTGATTTGAAGAAAAACAAAACATTTGTTTAATAAAACAGTTTGCAAGCTTTTGGTCTGTCTGTCTTTTAGTATACATGAAGACTCTATAGTAGTATACATGAAGGGCTGTTTTTTTAGTTCAGTGTTAAACATTTTAGAGATAAAACAGGAACTATAGGTGTCAATTTGGATAAGTGAATAAGTGATGTCCTGTCCTGTGTTGTAAGAAGCCTGTCATGTGCCTGTTCTCAGTCCTGCCCATCAGTCCTTTGACTATTAAATAGTGCACATTTATCACAAATAGCCAGTCTAATAATCGGTATGTGCAGCTGTAGTGTTGGAGTGTTGGATTCTTAATCCTCCTGTAGATTTAACATTATGCATCACCTTCAAGGAGTGTTGTCTAATCCAGGTGAGATTAGAAAAATCTGGTGGGATTAAATATATTTCTTATTTTGGAAAAAAGTGTTTTGATGATAAATAAATATGGAAATGACCAAAAAATCAATACTGTATTAATAAAAGTAAAAATTATTGGTTTGCAGTCATGTTATCTGAAAAGCTAATTTATAAACTACTAGTTTAGAGCCCCAGATTAGCCAGGGGAAATGCATTCAGTACTCCTTTGCAACCACACAAAACACACACAGGAAGCTGCAGAGCATAAGGTCATTGGCACTAAAACGCCACAAAATTCCATAAATTAAAGATGTATTTAACAAAAGCAGTGCAGAAAAATGCTTTCCTTTCAATAGAGTATAGCTTATAAATGAATAGATTTTAGAGGCGGGTTTGCTAATATGTGTTTATTCTTACATATTTAACCTTTAAAATGAATGCATGAATTTTGCATGTGGTGTAAATCAACAGCGGGTCAGTGCGGGCTGACCTGTCAGAGATAGGGGATGATGAATCCCTCTCACTTTCACCTGAAGACAAGCTAAAGGGCGTCGTAGACCAACCTTTGAAAATGACACCTGCATCCTCCATAAAATCAAACAAACACACACCAACACAGCAAAGCAGAGTTTGTTTTAGGCGGATGAAGCTGCGCTTAAAGTATATCGATCGGAAATGAGATGTGGTCAGAGGAGGGATGAGGTGTGTGTGTGTGTCTGTGTGAGGGTCACCTGTGTCATCGGCAGCGGTTGTTTACCTAGAGGCAATTGGTAGCCTCACACACACACACACACACAAGCCCTTCCTAGACAGAGACAAGTGGTAAATAATAGAAGAGCTATGACAGAGGGCAGACACACACAAACACAGGCTAACATCAAGGTTAAAGATGGGTGTGTGTGTCTTCATGAACATGTTATTAATACATGAGGAGGGGGGAGCAGGGAGGGAGTCATGCAGTCAGTGTGCATCCTGCCATCTGCATAACAGGATGAGATGAGTGCTGTACGTCTGCATGACAGTTCGGTCGATGTGAATTCAGCTGCAGCAGAGTCAGGTGACTCAGCCCTCACTTTCTCACGTTACAGGCCGCTGCTGCCATTCACACGCCGAGGATCAGATGTAATAATAATAATAATCATCATGTGGTTTTCACAGCCCCCCTCCTCCACAGACTCATCTGTCATTCAGTCATGTTAGAACCGTCTCACCGCTTGACTTCTCCACATGGTTCTACAGAAGCAGGCCCGCAATAACAGTGACTAAAACCTTACCAGCGCTGAGATTAGAAGTCACAGAGTGACATGGAAATGCACGTCTTGTACTACAAATTAAAGCACAATAAACTCAAACTCAAATCATTTTACACCCAAGTGAGTTTCAGTCGTCTTTGTCCCCAGCGTCGTAATGATAGGTCTGAGGAAAGAGGAGGAAATGATATGGTGCACAAGGGAGCTCGATGCACAGAAACACACACACATACACACAATGCAAATACATGGCACAAAGGGAAGTGTTTCCAGAGGACCACACAAAAGTCAGCACATCAGATTAATTAAACTGACTGACTTATACAATGATGTAAATAATAAAATAATAAAATAAATAAATAACATCCACTCGACTTGAAAAATGTCCCATTTCTTTTCTTTTCCATGTCCTGCAGTGGTCTCTGTCACAGATGTGCTGTGACATGTCTGTCAGGGCAAAGAAGAAACAGACATATCATCAATCATAGAGGCTTTAGGACAGAAGCAGCGCCATGCCTGCAGTTATCTCACTTTATAGTTACCAATCAAAAGTATCAATAATAATATTATTGTTTTACCTGATTTTCCCACATGATATGAGCATGTGTTATGATAGTGTATTTATTATATCATGGCTTAATTTGTCCTAGGTTTCTATGATGACAGATTTTTGAAAATCTGTTGTTAGTAGCTGTTTGTAACTCATTGCTGCTCATGGGTGCTTGATGCTTAATACTCTGTGTAGCAGAGAATAAAAGGCAGTGCCTATGAGGACACACCACAGGCATGGATGTGTCGGTGTTAAATGTACTATTTTTTTAGCTCTTTGTTTGATAGCATAAAAACATACTGCAGATATCAATAAGCATAATTATTCTAAAAGTCTTCCTGGGTCTTTAGATGTAATTTGTTTCCTTCACTTACACTGTATTTATGAGCACTTTTGCTTTGTCATATGTTTTGGATGTAGACGTTCTTTTGACTGTGGTTACAGTCAGACATCACGAGCAGCATGAACAGGCTCTTCAGCAGAGCTGTGTGTCCTCTCTGCATCCTCAGATCTCCCTCCTCACAGGTCAAGTTTCTTAACATGATCTATGATTGAAAGAGTTTGAAGTGCGGAAGAAAAAGAAAAAGAAATAAATCAATGGAAATAACTGCAGAACACAAGATGCACTTCCCCCGGGTTGATCAGTGCCAGACGTGAGTCACAAAGACTGTGTCTGTATGTGGAAATAAGTTTTATATAAGCCGTGAGTGAAAGCCTCCTTGAGTTAGAACAGACATACAAACTCGCACACAGCCTCCGCCTGCTGTGTGAAGTCATTAAAAGTTGAAAGCAACTTTGATTCTGGGATTCATGAAGCCTCGGCAGGAGGCCGAGCTGTGATGTCCTCAGCTGTCACATCTGATCATGACCCGGCCAGCGGGGGGGTGGACGCCGCCTATAGCTTTACGTGTTGTTATGTGCACACACAGGGGCTATAGACACAGGCCGTGCTGCAGAGGCTGCGTTTACAATGTCCATCAGATGCACAGACTGCTACTGAATGCTGATTGGTCAGTTCAGATTGTGACAACGGCAATTACCGTATTCTCTGGACTATAAGTCGCACTTTTTCTTATCCTTTAGCTGCGTATGCGACTTATACTCGGTGTGACATATATTAAAATATATAATTTCACGCGTTTGTTATTTTCACACTGACAGCCACTAGAGGGCTGTTCTCTTTTCTTTTGTTATCATGATAACTTGCCTTACAAGGTGAAATGTCTGTTGTTGGTCTCGAATTTGGTCAAATAAATTTTCCCCAAAAATGTGACTTATAACCGTATATGATTTTTTCTTCTTCTCAATTATGGATTTTTTTTTAGGCGGTGCGACCTATAGTCCGGAAAAGATGGTATCCTTAGCTATATGTATCTAGTTGCTGATATTGAAAGAAACATACACACAGAAATTAAAACTACTGTACATCGATTCTTTTGTATCCAAAACATGACAATAAAATATGTTAAAATGATTGTTGTCACTACATGGACCTGCTGTCCACATGAAAAAATTGTTAATTTTCTTCTGACATTATTTGCAAAAATTTAGAGTACGTGCAAATTTCTGCACTTAAGATATGCAGAAAATTACACATTTATCCATAAAACAATTCTTTCTGCTGTTTGTCCCTAAGAGTCACAGTTCTGTACAAAGATGCACACATTTGAAACAGCACTATAAAACGCTGACATTAACAGAGACGCACTGAGCAGACAGAAAGGGAAAAAGACTAACTCCCTTTTCTGCTGTCAGGAGTGATACAGAGAGACAGAAGAAGTGTCAGATCACAGTCGAACAGAGGAAAGCAGCTTTGTGACAGAGAAATAGCTGTGATCCCGGTGTCATGCGGGCTGATCTCATTACAAACCTCGTTACGTGTAAGCATTGCGCCACGTGGCAGATGTTTTAATCCCAAGCTCATAAAATGAGAGACAGGGAGACACAAATCGGGGTTAAGACCCCCGGGTTAATCTGGCGGCTTCACACCGCCAGATTAACCCTATGAAGCGTGGCAATCATAACACCACCGCCCCCTTCTAGGATTTAAACAATCTAACACAGTTAAGAGTCACTTAGTGCTGGCAGGGGATTGGGCCGATCTCTGTGACATGGTATGTGCATGGTGTAAAGCTACGCTGTAAAACACTGAGTTAAAACTCCTTAACCTCATACAGGGACCAAAAATGGACCGTTTTGACCGTGGATTGGGTTAGAGGGTGTGTTCCAGTGTGATGAGTTTCTAATTAAACAATAGCTTCTAGAAATGATCATGTTAGTTAAACTAGCATGTTACAGGTTTGAGACCTGGGACTGTATTTTCAATCCCCCTCCTGACCCCATCCCGAAGCCTATCCTAACCTGACCGCCCGAGTTCCATCGGGAAAACGTTGGGCTATTACTTGGGCTATTTATGTCTTTTTAGGAGAGCATGAAGAGAAATATTCTCTAATCAGTAAGAATTGTTTGGCCTGTGTAAAGGTTAGGAAAGATTTATAAGAGCTAGAGTATCAGAGTTATGAAATGTAAAACGATTAGATACGAAGAATAGAATAACGCTTTTACTAATTACACAGTGCTCCCTCTCCTGATCAGTGTAATACAACACACAGTGAGCCGCTTGGACCACAGCTATTGTGTCCTTATCATCCTCCATGTCCACCCTGTCGCTTGGGCTACAACCGCCTACTCCTATAGCGAGACGGGATGCATGCCCGCCCGCTCCAGCCCGAGGCAATTTTTCTCCCACCCAATCCCGCAAGATTTGTGATTTCCCGCCCGTTGCAGGTCTCTATTACTCTATCTGACCTTAGACTGTATGAAACAGATGGAGGACATGACAGCACCACAAACATAAGGTCCAAAACCTCTCCATTGCTCCATAGTGGCTGCTGTATAGAGCCACAAACCCTGCCTCCACCTATGTAAAAAAGATCAGTGAAGTGAGATCATGAAGTGGAGTGACTACCGCAGACGGCAGGAAGAATGGTGAAAAATGGATGCGTCTCTGACATGTTGCTTGGCCTTTTCCAGAGAGCTGGCCTAAAAGGTGGCTGTTCTGAACTTCTGTGACACAGCGCTGGTGTGAAACGCTGAGCTGCCGGCTCTCATGCAGCATTCAACAGTATGTGCAGTACTTGTATATCTTCTATTATCCAGACCAGGTTCATTATTATGACAGAACGTAGAACAAGGAGAGAGAGATGGTGTAGGATCCTTGTGCTGCACAAAGCCCCTCTGAAAGGAGTTTTACTGTAGGACCACCTAAAAATAGAGACAGATACATTTCAGACAGTGTCCATTAGTGTAATTAGAGCTACTCCACAGCCAGTCAAATGATCGTACTTTCTCGCTGTATGTACTGTATTGTATTGGCTTGATTTAGCAGCACCGCCTCACGGCCGGGCTTTGAATTTAACATATAAACTGTGTGAGAAATGATTTGCGATTTGTTTGGTTTTACACTTTTCTCCATATGGTCACTTATTATAGCAGAGTATAATGAATTTCTATTATATATTTTTTTATTTTTTATATTATATTGTTTCAAAAATGAATTGTAATCATGTTCCTGCTTTTAAAAGCAGAGAGTTCTATACCATATACATATATTGAAAGTATATGTGATTAACCCATGGAGGTCTGGATTTGGAACCATACTCAAAATAAAAGTGGAAAATCACATCACAGGCTGATCCAGCTTGAGTGTTCCTCAAGACAAGTCAGAATGAGGCTCGGTAGTGTGTGTGGCCTTCACGTGCCTGTATGACCTCCCTACAACACCTGGGAATGTTCCTGATGAGGCGGTGGATGTTCTCCTGAGGGATCTCCTCCCAGACCTGGATTAAAGCATCAGTCAGCTCCTGGACATGAATGGAACAAGACATGATGTCCCAGATGTGCTGGATTGGATTCAGGTCTGGGGAACGGGCAGGCCAGTCCATAGCATCAATGCCTTCATCATGCAGGAACTGCTGACACACTTCAGCCACATGAGGCCTAGCATTGTCATCATCAGAAGGAACCCAGGGCCCACTGTACCAGCATATGGTCTCACAATGGGTCTGAGGATCTCATCCTGGTACCTGATGGCAGTCAGGGTACCTCTGGCTAGGACATGGAGGGCTGTGCGGTCCTCTACTGAGACAGTGCTGTATGTGCTATATGTGCTGCTGTGGTTTGAGACCACCACAAATGAGCCAGTGATTAAACACTTAACAGATTCCAACATGGATGAATGAAAACGTATCTTCAGGGCAGATTTTATTTTGCTCTCTTGTAGCCCCCTCTCACAGTAAGCTGAGCACTGTGGGTTGTAGGGGCCAATATTAGTTAAGTATTTATTTACAGATCCTGGCAGGGCTGTCCTGTGAATAATTCATCTGGAGGAGTCTGTTGACAAGACAGCCTGACGCAGGAGAAAGGAAATCAATGCAGCTTATGATGGGCAGCAGACTCCAGCATATCTGCTTCTGAACAGCTATATATGTGTGTGTGTGTAGTTACAGAGGTTACAGTACAGCCCTATGTAAAGTGATCAGGTCTTGATCTGCTGATCAGAGTGAAACAGTGTCCGTTGAGGACAGACAGGCCGCAGGGAAATGTCATCTTCACGTCCCTCCTGTTCTACACCGTAGACAGTAACTCTAGCATATACCTGAACATGCACTTACAGACCGTAAACGGTGAATCTGCTGTAAATCACAGCCACAGCTGATATGTAGGCAACAGCCTGTTGCACATTTGAGTGTAACCCTGGTGCATAAATGAGGTTAAAATGGCAAGCATGTTAAAACAGAGTTACATGGTATTTTATAAAAGGCTTTGAAGGGTAGTAATTGAGTTTTTGAGCTTTAAAACACACACATGTAAATTCATTAATGTGTCATTTTATTTTGAAGAGTTCCTGATAAGAGGAAGTACTGCCTGAGAGCATGTGCAATACTAGTCATTCATTGGTTGAAGGGGTGGACCCCCAGGTGTCTGTAGTTAATGACCTAATGACAGGAGAGAGCTTGATAATGTTTCAGATGTTAGCCTGTAAGCTAATGCATTGGCCAGCAAAGTGAATGGACTTAGCCACAGTGCAGCTAACCACAGTGTAAAGGACTTCCTTATGGTGTTTATTTAGATGTATAATGTCCCCTCAGGGTTGCCATAGTGTGTTATGAAGGAGGAACAAGAAGAAAAAAACATGTTAAGAGTCTACGGTTTAAGTGTGTGTGTGCCACTGTTCACTGTTAAAGGGTACATTTGCAAAAGGGAAATTCATAAAGCATTTGCGGTGCTTTGAGATGTCTGTTAAAAGAGGGTTAAATTATCATTATGAATGCTGCTCACTGTAAGGATTTTAAAGAGTTCAAGACCATTAAGCTACTTGAAATCAAAAGAGAATCAGAAGTGTTATTTCAAATATAAATACAAGCAAATACAAGGAAGGTGACTTATTTAACAAACTCAGTCCTCCATGAGGGTATGTGCAGAATGGAATGGAATGAACCTTAAAGAGTGGAATCTGTGAGCCGATCATCCCTGAACAAAAGCTTCATTACGATGGCTGTTTTTAAATCGATGCTTTGAAAACAATACATGAAAGTTGCTAAATATTTCATAGAGGAGTCTTGATACAGCATTTAGCTTTAACCAGAGTGGTGCCAGCTATGTCAGACTGACGTGTCAGCTGCAGCGATCCATCTTTAGATTTCATCAGTCTGTAAAACCAGAGCTTAGAATCATCCAGAGTTGTCACATGCATCCAGCCTATACAAACACACACTGAGCTACATACTGCACATGAACTGTATAAAGATATTCTCATCAAGTCGTTTTTAGTGATACATAGGGTCCGTAAGCGGGTTTTAATATTGTGGCACATTGTTCAGGTGGTTGCAGAAATGATGGCAGGAACAAGGGAGTATTGATATTTGATTATCATATTATATTGAGCGATGTTTTGTTAAAGTCAATCAGCACCACTGCCCATTGCCAGTAAGTGATGGTCCTGACACTGGGATTGAACTGCCTGCCCTGTGACTAAACCAGAAATCAGAGTTTGCCATGAACAGACAGTGATGGTGCTAGTTTGGAAACGATGGAATCTGCAGACAGAGATTGGAACAGGCAGCAGGCCATGTTACAGGTTTTTGCTGTATTGAGAAATAGTGCTTTCAGTGCCTCGCTGTGCTTTCCTCCTTCATATCGCTGGTTAAATGTGCAGCCACTTTTTCTCCTGTTTGTCTATTTCCCCTTGAACATTACTCAGTCACCCCCTCCATCACTCTCCTCCCACCCTTTAAATCTCCTCAACTGGAATGAAGACAAACTGTGGAGAGATAATTGAACGCTAACACGAGTCAGAGCCAGATGAATGAAGACGGATGACAGGATGTCTCCGCTCCTCTCAGGCTAATTCAACAGTACGGTGAGAGAGCCCTTTGGGTTTTCAAATCATGGATTTCACTTAACAACAATGCACAAAAAGTGGAACACAAAGGGCCTTTTCCCCCTCTCCATTTTATGCTGTCACTTTTTTTTCCATTGACAGTTTAAATCTTGTTTTCCCTCTTGATCCACTTGACCAAGCAGGATTTTTGTTATTTTTATGTACAGACACTAATCTTTTAACCTGGCACACATCAAAATAAAAAGTCAAAATAAATGTTTTATTTAATGCTGAAGTACAGATTAGGATTAAATCTGATGATTCCAGTCTCCGTTTGGCATTCAGTCACTGCTAACAAGCTTACTGTGGCAGGTTTCATGTTTCCCTACCTGCAGGCTGTCCTCAGTGTCCTTCAGCTGTCGGTCATGGGCCATCTTTGACAGCAGCTGGAGACACTTAGACATCTCGTCGTAGATAGACTTTATGTTACAAAAGTATGTGGACATGCAGCTACCATATGTGTCTGTTGGCCTCCATTGTTTGTGTCGATGTCTGCCAATCCATAGCCTAATAAATATAGTAAGCAGAGAGGAATAATAGGTTTTGACAGACCTCCATGTCTTGTATTTAGAACAAATATACAAAAAAGACTGAGTGGACAGCACACGGAGAGCCTGAGAGGACTATAAAAACAGGACACATTCGAGATCTGGATCTACAGATCTTTCGTCAATTGAAGACTCCCCCAGGAATTCATCTGACCTCTCAAAGGACTTCACATAAAACAGCTTTATGGCTGTCCTCCACTGCTTCAGCAGTCCTACTGAGAATTTCAAAGATCCCCATGGGATCCAAGAATGACACAGATTTGCAAAAAAAAAAAAGCCTATTTGATGTCAAATACAGATAGATAGCACTAAAAACAGAGGAGAAAAACAACTGGTGAAGCTGAATGCAGTTTCCCAGCATGTGGCCTGTGTGCATGTTGGCTTTCACTGTGTGTGTCTGTATGAAGGATACGCCATGTGTCCTCCCCTGAAGTATACACCGACTTGTAATCAGTCAGTTGTCACCTCACCCCGACAATTACACAGCAATTACACATAACAGATGAGTGTTTGCAGACCTGTTGTTATATGGATGTTGCTGGGAAGAGTTGATGATGGAAGCAATCACCACCGACACCACTGAAATCCAACGGTTCGCACTTGGAACAAATGCTAATGAGACTGGGATTAAAATAAATGTGATTGTGTAGAAAGGGAAAAAACTGATGGATGTGAAAGGAGTCATATGAAAGATAATGGGATGGGACTAGAAGGGATTCCTGAGGACATTCCAGGACTTATTGAGGAAATCTTTGAATTTAACATAGCATGGATGGTTGAACCTTAAAGAAGAAGCGGTGCTAGCTTCTAGCACAGTGTTTAGCTCCCAGGCTGCAGCTTCCAGGGCTGAGAAATGAAGCTAACTGACAAGAGCTGTATGTCCTCTAATGGTGCACGGTTAACTGCAGAAAACCGTTCAGATGGGCCGGTTCATTCCGACAAAGTACCCTGATAGAACTTGATTGCCTTTTCCCATCCATTACTGTACACTTGAGAAAATCAGGTGCAATTGTCAAGCATAGCAGAAACCCGCACGCAAGCACATCGGTAGCCTTGATAAGAAACTAAATGAATTGCATAAAGCCCATCTTACTATGAATGTGCAAAAATGTGTCAGAGAGAGATGTCATGTGCCCGTTAGTGGCTGTTTGTTTGTTAGCGGCAGGGATGAAATGTACGGTACGGAGTTAAAACAATAAAGCTGCAGCTCTGCAAGGAAGAACGAGTGCTCTGGGTCTTCACTGAACTTCTGCATCATAGCTCGTCCCTGGAGCTGTACACGGCTCCTCTGTGCTCTCTGACTACGGTCGGGAAGCACAAACGGTTAACAGGGATATGAGGGCAAGTCGTTGTATGCTATCCATTTGTCGGATAATTAGCATCACGATTAAAAAAAATATATATTGGCGTAGCAACCAAGCAGCAACCTTAAGTGCTCAGACTTGAAGCCCATGCAGAAGTGTCAAAACTTGTAGTTCATGATGCAGCCACTGGGGGCTGGCTCCAGAAGCGAGTAATTTCCCATAGACTCCCATGTTAAAATGGCCGACTTCACAGCAGATAAAAACATGTTTACAGCCTGGTACAAAAACCACTCTGGTCTCAGATGATAGGTTCTCTTCTAGTGTCAATTGTAGGGGGGGTGAATTTTTTTACAACTCACTCGTTTTAATTGTATTCTGACTTAAAATTACGCAGAATTATGGGCGTTGCCGCTTGAGTGACAGACTGGTGACGTATCAGTGTGAGTTTCCTGCTTCCACGATCGCCCGCCCCCCTAAACTCTGCTCGTGCCCCCCTCTGTCCATATTTGGCGGATGTGACTCTGCCAACATGGCGGCGGTCAGAGTGTCCCGGAGCCTCCCACTGAGCCTCAGAACGGCTCTTCAGAAACAAATGGGTGATGTCACAGAAGCTCTGTCCATAGCTTTTACTGTCAATGGTAGCAACAGGTGATACATGGCACAGTGACACATTTAACCAACAGATGCAGCTGTTCGGCTTCATCGCTATGCAGCCCTATTTCACTGTCTATGCATACATGGATTTTTTTTCTCTCTTCGGGGGGATGTAGTAGATGCGGGGGCATCTACTGTTAAGGCGCTGCAGGAAACCCTGGGGATACACTGCTCTCCTCATATTTGCATTAACCAAAAGTTAGACACACAATGCGATCTGTGATAAATGCAGGTGAGGGGAGCAGGAAAGAAAGGACCTGAAAGAACAGTTGAGGAAGCAGCATGTGATGTGAGCTAAAATGGGCCTGTTCAATTATTTTCTGAAGTATGCAGACTGGAGTAGACGGAGGAACTAAAGGAGAGGATAGAGACAATCCATCAAAGAGACAGTCGGCACAGTGAGAGCAAAAGAAAGCAAAGAAAAAGAATCAAAGGAGGGAAGTACCTCTGAAGCTGAAACACCTCACACATATTTATGTGCTAAATCTGTCTCAACACAGTAGGAACTTCTTTGTGACTTTTCTAATTATCAGCAGAGGCAAGTACACAGATTTTTCTGTACAAGAAATAAAAACAGTGAAGATATGAGTTGGCTACATATTGAATGAAGGTGCATTTTCTTCCAGTTTTCTTTTTTTGAGCTTCCTAAAGTGTTGTCAAAAATGGGGTATTTAATCGTCATGGATCTCAGATATTTGCCAAAGAAGCTGTATTTGTAAAATAATAAATGAATAAATGACATATAAGCTGCCTAAAAATGAGAGAATACTGATCAGTTTTACGTAATGACATCATAAATAACAACAATGAAACAGAGCACGTCCTCACAACTGAAAGAAAATGAAATTGATCACAAAATAATTCGATTTTTGTCATCATATATTCCAAAAAATCATCATCAGGGCATCTGGCATCAATAAGTGTTTCACAATTTATTTAAGACGACATAACTAACAACAGACTTCTTACAGCACGGACAGCTGAGAGATCGAGTCCAGTGGAAAGATCCGTAATCTGCTTTTAGCTGTAAAATGCAGCCCGGTCCCCAAAGGGAGTACAATTACTGCTCTCTGCAGTCTAAAGTCAGACTAATGCCAGTTCCACCAGGGACCATTAGCTGTTTGCTGTTACCCTTTTGTGCAACATGCAAATCAGTGGCCTAATTCTGTGGCTGTAATTTGGAAACAGCAAAATGTATTAATGTGTCCAGTAGTACCATCAATCATCTCTTTCATACAGTAACAGAGCGGCTCAGGTCAGCTGTGCAGCCATGACAACATGATATATTAATCACGGAAGTTTACCACCAAACTTCCCACATCCTACTTAAGGGCTTGACATTGCAGTGTGTGTGTGTGTGAATTCAGTCATTTTAGTTTTTAGATTAAAAAGTGATCCCCCTCCCACTGACACTTTTACAGTTCGACTCTTGTTAAGACTATAACACGTGTTGCCCACATCCTGGTATTTAGTCTGCAGGATTCCTTTTTCTTAGAATTATTTGAATGTAAAGTGATTTCAGTTTAAACATTAGGAGGCATTGCTTACTGCATTTTAATGACTTTATTTCATTTATTAATGAATTTACAACAAAACATGCACTTTTATGTGGACCCACAGAAAGCCTGCATGCCTGTGATACCAGGAATAAAAAAGAATAACAATAATTAACAATTTCTTGGCATTTTTGCATAAAAAGACACTTAAAAAATTTTCTGTGTAATTCACAACAATTATTCAATTTAATTTAACAAGTTTTATTCTCTAACCATTTGACTTCTGGGTCTGAAAAATAAAGCACGCGTCTCAAAAACTGCAGTTTCACCTCTAGGCCACAGGGGGGCTTGTTTCAAAGGTGAGCCAATCCCTTTAGAGCTCCATGTTAAAATGTTTAAAACTTCACAGTAGAGGTAAACATGGTATAGACTTTAAGAAGGCTCTCTTAGCAACATGAACATCATAATCGTTTTGCTCTACATCATCCAATCATGTGACTGAAAGTCATCTGAAATAAACAAGTAAAGTGCGCCGAGAACAAACCCAGTCTTCATCTGCAGCTCTACTACACTTTCATGCTTGCACATCATTCACAGTAATGCCCACCACACTGTTTTATTGTACATTCACAAAATCTATAGTGTTGTCAGTTATGTGCCTATAAAGATGTAAATGCTCTCTGCAGCAAAACTATATTTTAGATTTATAGATTTGTGAGCAAAAAAAAAAGGAAACTGCTC
The DNA here is from genome assembly GCF_900634625.1 of Parambassis ranga. Lineage (NCBI taxonomy): Eukaryota > Metazoa > Chordata > Actinopteri > Ambassidae > Parambassis > Parambassis ranga. The sequence goes on from NW_021144767.1 coordinate 9,567,281, forward strand.
TGATCCATCCCTAACGTTCAGACATATCTGACCTATAATGTCCTGTAGCCATGCACAGACACAGTGGTTCAAGGCGTACATGCTGGAGGGGACAAAGCCATCAATCAGGTCATAATCTGAGAAGACACACCGTCAATGACAAAAGAGAAATAAACACGATGGTCGGGATAATACAGCAAATATGCTCCAATAAAGGGGAACAACAACGGGACTGTGCGGTGAATCCGTTCAGCTCATTTTTCTGCTGCTGCACACACACACACAGAGAATGCTGTCAGGGTGGACGGCACTAAGTGACCAAGTAACAGTGACCTGAGTGACAGAAATAAAGAGCAGGACAGGTCGGAAGGACAAAGAAAAATGGACGGTTCTATTTAAAAGCACACAGCAGCTGCTTCTCTTCAGTCATTACAGTGCAACTGAGAAACCACTCTATTAGGAACACCTGTGCAATTCATTACAGCAGGCCATCAGTTTATAAATCTAATATGTTTTCAGTTTTTATTGACATTATGTCATAGTGGGGTCCAAAAGCCTGAGATTATATTACATATATTAAATCTCTCTATCATCTGTGAGCAGTTTGAGGATGTAGAAACATCATCCATCCATTGAAACAACAGCAAATCGTCCAGCTGCACACAACAGATGCATTAACCAAAAAAAATGCATGTTTGGGGCACACACAGGCTCTGTGTGGAATAAATCAGTACAAATCCATACCGTAACACTTTGTGTAGATGTGCATCTAAAATCCTTGTGTCGACTGGCATGGCCGAGCTTCTTTAGAACCTCAGCGATGATCAAACATGCACCTTGGTTTACACCCTGGACAGATTGACGGTTTATCGTGGGGGTAACATATAGAGAGTTGACCTAACGTGCATATGTCAGTGGTATGTGTGAGGAAGCCAGAGTTCCCAGAGAAAACCCCAAAAATCTACTTTGGCGACTGAAGTTCTGATAAGATGCTGTACAAAGATAGAGATGAGAGAACTTTTTTTGGTTATGACTTCACTCCCTAAAGTAAAGTCTTTGCATGAGTAAACTAGCAAGTCAAATTAAACCAGGACTGCTGTTCATGTGCCCAATTGGAATGAGGAAAAAAATACCTGAGTGAATTTGTCTTATCTTCTTATTTAGAGCAACAAGGGAGCGAGAGATTAATGCACAAAGCTTCTCATATCCAGAAGCAGAGCCCAGTACAACCAGCTCCGGTTGTGACCCACTCTCCACTTTCCCCGCTTTCTCATCCTTAGATCACATGTCTAGACTTCAGATCAGTGCTCCTCATTATCAATCTAATCAATCCTCTCAGGCAGATGTTTGGAACAGGCTGGATTCAGGAAGGCAGATGGATAAAGTCTGGGTCCCTCTGCACGTTCCTCTCTAATTGTGCCGGCAGTCGTGTGCGTGTACTTTCACGTGTGCTGGAAATGGAGATGTCAGACAGGAGGGCAGTTGTCGTCGTAAGCTTTGGGAGATGCAGGTAATAATTTCAAATGCAGAGATTACAAGCTTTTAACTTAGAGCTGCAACCTGTGTCCGGCTGTAATGAGTGTGGATCTACTGAACCGTCCTTGATTCCTCAGCTCTGTGCTAAACAAAAAGCTTACGTTTCCACTCCTCCTGTCTAGAACGTGTTTGTATACATCAGTATATGCAAATAGCTTCCCAAAAGCTTACTGTGTGCCCAGATAACCTCGCTCCATCACCACATCCACAACACTAATCTAATAAAAGCTAAATAATCAAATACCTTTTTCAGCCACTGGCTGAGTTGCATCTCTGAAAACTGGGAGAGAGATATCCCTGGCAGTGCGTCCTATCTCACACTTGCCAGTGTGCGTGGCAGCTCTGCATGTGCAGCGATAGCAGTCATTCTGAAAGGGATCCTGCTGCGTGAAGTCTTTGTGGCTGTGGACCTAGGAGAAGGGATTTCTTTATGATTGTGAAGCTGACCAACTGCCAAGTGTTTGGAGAAATGCAAGCTCCCTACCAGCATCAGTGCAATCTGTCTGCCAACTTAAACACATAAGGACATTCTAAAGGCATCCCATTGTCTGAAGATTTGTGGCTGTTTGTTTTGAGAGATATGAAGCTTAAAAAGGAATGTTTTAACTTTTAACTTTACTCTTATTGACCGAAAGGACAAACTTACTGATGCCATGTGCGTCAGGCACCTATGGCTGTAGTGCATGTTAAATGTGTTGCAAGAAGTAGAACCACAACACCCACAATGCACTGCAGCTGAAGTGCATGTGTATAAACATGTATGTTTTCCATGCAGTAATATTGACATCACTATCAACGATGTACTATCTTCATGTTAGCATGCAAGCTAGCTTTTGTTTGCAGCTTGAAGCTTGTGTCCGGCATCCCCCCCCCCCCCATCTGTGACCCAGAGTGTTTTTTACTTTGTTTGTCTGACTGTGACAGTGACAGCCCATATGCTGGGAGGCTGTGGCGTTGCTGTGGACTAGCACACTGGATGATAATTTATTTCATATTTAGCATGGCTTTCATAACAAACATGACTGCTATACAGTGTCTTCTGTTGCATAAACATCACGTCATTTCCCCTACAAGACTTGCTTTGATGAGCACAGGGCTGGCCTGTTTGTGAAGCTCAGAACAACGCGCTGTCAAAGGTGCCGTGTAAATGACTAATGTGATTTGCCTATAATGGAAAAACAATTACAGTGACATATGTAAAAAGAGCCTGTTATCAGCAGGGAAATGTAACACGAGGTTTTCCAATCTATGCAAATGTCTGCTGTGTGCTTGTCAGCATGTTGTATGTGTCGTTAGCAGAGAGAACGGCGGCAGCTGGAAGGGAACGTTTTTCACTGTAAAGTGTATTTAATGTTATGAATGTGTGTGTTTTAACCCAAACCAGTGCCAGTGCTGCTTTATCTGCTCTCCCTGTCCAGATGTATAAAAAGCTGTGAGGTGTAGTACACAATACCTACATGCCTACCTATGGGAGGAACTGCTTTTTATCGACACTACTAACAATCCCCTGCTTATCTGCTTTGTAAATGATCTTCATCTAAACCTAGGGGGGTCCAAACGTGTCCAGCACTCTCTGATGACATCATATTAAACATTAAAAGATGTGTATGCTGCTGTTTAATGACTTCATTTCACACAGCAATCAAAGTAACAACGTTCAAGCGTTCAGATGAGCATGGTTATCTGAATTTACAGCATAAATTTACAACATTTCAGAAATCACTGATTGTGATAATTGAGTTATTGACACTGCTGCGAGGGTGAGATCAAATCAAATTAAAATCAAACTGTATTTATAAAGCACCTTTCATACAAAACCTTGTAACACAAACTGCTTTCCAGAAATGAACCCCCAGACACTCTCACCTCAAAATCTTGCCACACATAGTTACATAACTAAAAGGCGAGGTAAAAAGGTAGGTCTTGAGTTCTCCACACTAGCTGCTGCCCTCAGGCCCTCAGCCAGGCTGTTCCACAGACGAGGCCCATAGAAAGAAAATGGCGACTCGCGGTGAGCTATTGTTTTGACTCTAGGGCCAGTACCAGAGGACCTGAGGGGTCTAGAGGGCTAGGCGGATAAAAGCAAATCAGCTAAATAAGATGGGCTAAGACCATGAAGAGACTTCTAAACTAGTACAAGGATCTTCTGAAGCTGACAGGCAGCAGGAGATCTGATCATGTATGGCAGGTCTGCATTAAGAGCAGCAGTAAACGTACGTAAAATGTCACATAGACTATCATAGGTGGGAGTCATTTAGCTGCAGTTGTCCCACGGGCCCCAATCACTCGTAAAAACGAATTGGAAGGTGACGTGAATCTAGGGTTCAAGTCAGCTGCAGAGTTAGTACCATATGAGGTGCGATCAGATGATGTCAGGCCATATGTTCCATTCTGGCATAAACGGAACCATGTGTTATATCTGGGGCATGTATTTACTGCCTGGATGTGTTGTTGACAGCGTCAGCTATTACTGTCAGTCATGTCAGCTATTTAAGCTAAATGAATAGATGAGGTCCATCTGCAGCACTGAGATATAGGCCTGTGTTGCAGAGATGCTATCCATGGGCTGACTCTAAGTTACTGTATGTCAACATTCTCTGCACTGTCTCTGTGTTTGTATAAGAAGCCTAAACGTCTAGTATTAGTGATACTTTCATGACTGCAAAAGCTATGATGTACAGGTAGAATACACAGTGGGAGCAGGCTACATGGATGGAGGAGAGATCATTTCCTGTAGATACGAAGAAGTCACCCTTTCATTTTCTTATTTATGCATTATTAACAGGGACAGTGCTTATTAATAAACTGCACTATTAATGAAATGCTCATTTTTTACCCTTTTACAAAAAGCTGTGAGGTGTACACAGTGGTCTACCCATGGCCTGGTGAAGCGATCAATACTTTTTATAGATTCGGTGACGCCACAGTGATGAACCCACAGAGAACCCTCTGCTGTCTTTACTTATCTGCTTTATTCAGCATGTCCCTTCTGGGTATAGCTAGTGCTAGCTGTCTACTTGCATCAGGCTGACGTCTTGTCAACATAAACAGCACAGATGAATTAGTTAGCAGTTTCTGCCCCATCTTTGCTTAAAGTGATAATTAAAGTGGATGTCTGTGCTTAGCTGAAGTATCTCTGACAGCAGGATGGGACAGGGTGCATAAAAATGACACCTTTTTATTCTCCTGGAAGTTTATGAGAAGAATTGATCTTCCCTCTCTGTGAGTGAATGTGACTCTGTGTAATTTCAGCATAAATTAGTGTTGATTATACTTGTTCTCGCAGTAGTGGTGCACTGTGGGAGTCCTGTCAGGTTTCACAACTAACTTTACCACCGCACAGCGGGCTGCAGGCATGTGTGTTTGCCAGGACTACTGAAGAGCAGATGGTGTTTTTCCTTGTTGAAATGGCAGATGAGACAACGGCAATTAAATGAATCTCATTATTTAATAAAATATAGAAGGCAGAATTAAGTCTGGGTGGTTATGGGTACACATGTGTCATGATTGGACATTTTTTGGGGTTTTCTTTTTTTTTTTAAATCAATATTTTTGTGTTTTTTTGTGCCTCAAAATGCCCCAAAATTTCAACATGATTACATTTTACACTCTATTGAACTGTATGGGCCCCGGTTCACACTCAGAAATCTGATCTCTGTCAGACAAGCTTCTATTAAAACAGACATATGAGCCACAGAATGACACAACAAGTCTTTTAACTAGGAAACAGAATATTCCCCCCTAGGAATAAATCTCTTAAAACTGTTGAACCAACCCCAAGCATGTTGTTTCTTTAAATGAACTGCCTCTGTTGACTTCATGCACGCACACTGCTGACAGATACTTGTCTTTACGATGTATCTGTCACCAAGGCATTTACATCACATGCTCAAGGCAGCATATTATGTAGAACATTGTGCAGAAATCGATGAAAACATAAAGTTGACATTGATTTTTTTTGCTTCCATAGTAATAAAAATGGAGAATCAGATGTGTCATGGCTTCTAAAAATAACGCAGCTTCTTTAAAGATGGTTCAGCACAAATGTTGCTCTTACTGGAAAGAGCTGCCGCTGTTTTTGTAGGTAAAGACTTTCATTCCTCCCCTGAACAGGTCTTTGGATTTCAAATAGAAAATCTCTGCTGACTACAGGCTGTATGTAGAGTCCAAGCCTTGTATCACTAATTATTAAATAATTATTACTATACTGGCAGACACTCTTTAGTAAATAAACATGAAGAGGACATGGAGAATGAACATGCTTATCCACAGAGCGTGGATAGGTAGTTAGTCAGTCTACAGTATAATTTACAATCAATCAATTAACGTTCTTGTTTTTAGCTTCTACATTTGAGCTTGTTTTAGCCATGTGCTAACAGTAAAAACAGTAAAGATGACTACTTCAGTCAAAAATGCATTCATTTAAGTCATTTATTTTGGTGACCAAACTTAAAAACCATGTCTCGTTCTAAAATTCATGACCAGCCCTACGCAAGAAAAGACTTGTTTCAACAATTTATTGAGGATATATTTACTACCGAACTGCACCCATTGAACGAAATTGCTCCTTTCTTACAGTAAAAAACACATTTTTGTGGAAAGTGTCTCTTTAAATTAATTACAGGCCCTAATATGCACATAAATGTACAGCGTGCCATAGCAATGAGCTGTCCTAATAATCATAGTCAGGACAAATATCTGAATGAACATTATTATATAGAAAACAGTACTGTCTGTCATCCCATGGCAGTATTTGAAAGGCCATTTGTTTATTAAACACCTATTACTGCAAATGTAATGAGAGCTTTGTGCACCATTTTTATCCACACGGGGGGAGAAACATTAACCTTAAACTGATATTTAAATGTCAAGACAGTACATGTGCACGTACGACAAGCATAGACAATGTAATTCAATAGAGGCCTACCCTTTCCAGCTGCATATTATATCAGATTATGCAGTCAGGGATGACTGATTGCTGATGCCAGTGTTTCCATCAATTAGGCCCAATTACCAAACAGCGCTAGCAGCACATGACCTCCACCTTCTCAATTATTCAGCCAGGTTGCATCTCACTGGTAAAGACAATATTTTTCAACTGCTAAACATGCCTGTTAGGTAAGAAAGCACGACCAAAAGGTTAGATCGTGAGTATGTATGTGGACATATAAAGAGAACCTCTTCAAAGTGAAAAAAAACAACTGTGATTTATGACATTTTTTTTATCCTCCAGAGAGAGTGTACGATCTAACATTTTGTTTCAGCTCCTGTTCCTCGGTAGGAGTCCATCGATTCACAGAAAGGAAGACACATGAGTAAACAACCAAACACTTTTCTACTTTTGGAAGCAGCAGCAGGCTGCAACTGTTGAATATTTTCATCTTTTTTTCAATAAAACTGTCCAAACCCCAAACTATACTGAAAACCTCCAACTACTGAGAGAAAGTCAATAAAACAGTAAATACTGATGTTGTGGCTTAGGCATAAAATAAATAAATAATAAAAAAAGTTTTAAAAGCTTTATCGCCCTTTTATGACAACGCTCTGCATTGTACTCCATTGTGTATGTACTTTTGGTTTATGGCTACGATTATATTCCTGAAGCCAACACCTTCTTTGGCAGTTTAACCACTTGTATGTGTCTATATGGAGCAGAGTTCTGGTTGAAGGCCACCTGGACCTCCACATGTTCACTGGGCCTCCTGGGACGAACTAGGTAAAAGTTAAAAAGCTGAACCCTGCACTCTGCCCTTTGATTGTTCAGCCATCCAAAACTACAAAAATAAATAATAATAAATAAATAAAATAACAGCGATACATGCTAAGTGCTCCAAAAGCATGTAAATACCATCCTTTGCAATGGAGATAGTGATGGCATTGCTACCGTTAGCACTCTCTCTGCTGGTGGGAGTGTGCTCACCATAAAATGTCAGCATACATTGATTGATCAATCATGGACAATTAATCAATAATGCAAACAATCATCAGGTGCCATGCCATTCTAGAAGACTGCTGCATAAACAGTTCCCATGTTCAAAATTAGTTTGGGGTTTATGCAGAGTGTGCAGGGAGTGGGATTCAAACACACGTTCTGAAGCTGATAGGGTAAATATATATATTGTTTGCTGCGTTACCAACTCTGTCTACACTGAATTAGGTTGTGGCAATATATTTCTCATACGTATCACAGTTAGGGTCAAAGCCCTAGCTGTACTTGTACAGTACGGTAATCCATGTTGTAGACAAAACAGAAAATCCATCATCTGCCACTGCCAATCACTAATAAAAGAGGTGAGGTCATTCAGGCTTCTTATCCAAACATCTTATCTCATTAAAGAATGCCATCCTGTCTTTACAGGGCAAGGTCTAAAATGCAGCTTGGATTGAAATCTTATCTTTTCCAAGGTTAAGATGTTGGATCTTGCAAAAAAAAACAGTTTAGAAAATCCTAAATGACTTTTCTCCAAAAATAGGGCACCATCTACCAGATGCTAAAGTGCATCCATTAGGAACACACCCATGCTGGGATCTCAAGGTAGATGCCTGGAGCCAGGTGTAGACAGCAGCAGCTAATCAGGAGAGCTCCATGAGGCGTACATGGGGTCCTATTTCTGTTTCTGAGTTTATTTTTGTTCAGGCTTCCTTGTTTTGTTATATGTGTGCAAAGTTTTACCTTCACACTGGAGCTGTAGGTACTTCCTAAGAGGGAGAGATCTTTTAACTGTAGATTTATACACTGCTCAAAAACATAAAGGGAACACATCAAGAACACAATGTAACACCAAGTCGCTCTTGTGTGAAATCAGCCTGTCCAGTTAGGATCAACACTGATTGTGAATCAGTTTCAGCTGCTGTTGTGCAAATGGAACAGACAACAGGTGGAAATGAGAGGCAGTTATCAAGACAAGCCCTATAAAGGAGAGGTTCTGCAGGTGCTGACCACAGACCATGTCTCTGCTCTCATCCTTTCTGCCTGATGTTTGATCACTTTTGCATTTGGTCAGTGCTCTCACCCCTAGAGGTAGCATGAGGTGGTGTCTACAACCACAGAAGCTGCTCAGGTAGTGCAGCTCATCCAGGATGAAACATCAATGAGAGCTGTGGCAAGAAGGTTTGCTGTGTCTGTCAGCACAGTGTCCAGAGCATGGAGGAGATACCAGGAGACAGGCCAGTACACCAGGATACGTGGAGGGGGCCGTAGGAGGGCAACAACCCAGCAACAACCTCCTCCTTCGTGACAGAGTCTGGAGACGTATAATTTTGATTTACATTGATCATTTTTATTGTATTCACCATGTAATAAAAGAAGATTTTCAACTGGGATATTTCATTCATTGAGATCTGGGAGATGTTATTTTAGTGTTAACTTTGAGAAGCCAGACTGACGAGGTGGCAACATCCCAAATACTGACCAAAACCAGGTTTATACATCAATGTTTGAGAACATGAAGCTGCAACAGTGGTCCCCCTAGTGAAACCCGCTGGGCCACCGTCAAATATTCAGGCAGCTGCACTAATCTGGCGACCCATTCTGAGTGCCGGCATAGACTCGCAGTGGGAGAGAGAGAGAGAGAGACGCAGCTACTCCTCTGCAGCTGCAGCCAGCGGTAACACCAACAACAAAAAGGTATCACAAATGTTCCTCCATGCTTCACTTGCCAACAGCTCTGCATGGGCAGAATCCATTACAGAAGCCTGGAGCATTTAGAAACACGGCAGCAAGGCATTATTCATAAACAAAGGACTGTTGGAGAGGCTTTTTTTCTTACCATTCATACATGAAACTTGAATTCTTCTCACACAGAAATAGAACTGCATGCCAACAAATCCCAATTCCAATCACCACAATTGACATGCACTAGCACATAGCTCTCTAGCTTAAAATACATAAAACTCATTCCGTCACTCAAACCAACCAGTTTACTCATCCAGGTGTTAATGAGTGTGTTTGGAGTTGGAAGATACTTGTGTTCTTTTTCACACTTTCAACACAATATAAAATGTGCTATTGTGGATTGTATAATCATATGTCTTTAAGGGTTTGATATGTATCTGAAAAATATTCTAATTGTTAAACATGTTGCACAGCCCGACCTAAAAACAAAAGACATGCGGCTTAGCCCTTTAATTCGGAAAGAAAAATAGTGTCACATGTATTAGAAGAACAGGTTTTTGTTACAGCAGCAAACCTGTAAGCAAAGTGTGCTACTGTAAATGTGAAGCCTGTTTTATCTACTGCCACACTATCTAGAACGATTGTGGGTCTACATATTTGTGTGTGTGTGTGTCTGCACTCCAGAAGTGTGAGCTCAGCAGGTTACTCCCTGCCGGCGCCCAAGGGTTTGACAAATAGGATCTGGCCCAGTGATGCTGCTTATTAGCAACATTTGTATGAGACCTCACCTGTGTGTGTGTGTATCGCTTAACATTTGAATGTGATCTAGGGAGCTCACCTTTGCTAGACTTGCAGTCAGCATTTCTCACACACAGACACACAATTCAGGTTTGGTGAGCAGCTAATGTTCCCTTAATACCTGCGGTTGCTGCAGTCCTCACAGTGATAAGTAACTCCCCTCTAGACCAGGGTTTCATGATGACAGGGGGAATGTTGAGCATGCCTTCAGGTCAGAACTAAGGCAGGCAGTAGAGTATGAATATAAATGTGGATGATGGTTTGCCCGGATTATCCTGAACTGTTGAGGAAGTAAACTGCAGATGCCACTTTATGTAAATATATATCCAAATAAACAGCACTACAATGGTAGGGGAACCACTGACTTTCACTGGATCCTAAACCTTCTAATTCAATCAGTTTCCTTTAAGGTTTCTTTCTGATATATCACAGGGTTGACCATTAGATCTCTCTAATATGGGTGTCTATTGTTTGTTTCTTTGGATTAGCCAGAAGCTAGGTAGGCGACAGACCTGTCACATAGAACTTCATAAGTACTCCTCGGGTTTGTCTGTCCCTGTTTGCAGTCTTTACTGTAGAAGGAGATACATGCAGAGTCACAGAGAAGCTGGTGGTGGTTCAGGCACCTGTTTACGATGTCCTCTGGGTGTTTCACTTTAGGGGTGTGCCCATGATGTGCATGTGAGGGGAGACCCCAAGGCTGACCTACATCATATTGAAGGGATTACCCCTACCAGCTGGCCTGGGAGCAGCTGGGGGATCCCCCATTAGGAGCTGTGTGTCCCTGCTCCTCCTGTTACTACCAGGGCCCAGATGGATTTAATGGCTTGGCGAATGGATGGATGGAGTGTGTGAGGGAAAAAAAAACTTGCTCTAAAACTTGCTAAATACTTTTTTCTTTTCCTTTTTTATTTACAACTTGCCAAACAGAATGTTCTGCATCTTTCTAACTGGTCGACGGTGAATGTCGCAGCTGTTACCATCAGAATTTCCTCAGAAAATCTGACCCCGTCTGACTTTTGACACTA